>NC_041341.1:1238589-1386089 GCF_004354835.1 Perca flavescens
AACTAATCGATTAGTCGGCACAGTTGAACGAGTGTTAGTCGATTAAGAATTTCTTTAATCGAGCACAGTCCTAAACATTATGCGTCTCCCCCCCCAATGTTGAAACTAAACTTACGCTTATGGCAACAGCAGAGCAAGGCAGCAGGGGTTGATGTTTAAAATCCCCACGTCCTCAAACTGCACAATTTTTAAACCTCCTCTTTTTTTTTTCTATCCTTTCTTCCCTCAGATTTCTGTCTTCCTTTCCTCCCTTCTGCACTTTCCTTCATCCCGTATTACTGTTGAGACAGAATACAATATTATACAAATTAAAAAAGGGAAAATAAGTTACAGCAGGGCTGTTAAAACCTGAGGAAAGGGTGTCCTGTTTCTCTAAAAACATGTCTCCTTGATTCCTCTCTCCTTGTGTCGGCAGTGGGATGGACTAGCATGCAAGGAAAGGACGCAAGTGAGGGTTGTGTGTGTGTGTGTTGTGTGTGTGTGTGTGTGGGTGTGTGTATGTGTGTGTGTGTTAGGGCTGCCACCTCTTAGTGGATTAGTCGACTAATCGGTCGTTTTGGTCTTAGTCGACTAAGAGTTCTTTAGTCGATTAGTCATTTTTTATGCTTATTCATGCTTAATTACTCATTTCCAAGAAACTTCTGAGCAAATGTATCTTAAACACAAGATTTAAAGTGGTGCTTTTTCAGGATTAATTGTGGAGAAACTCAGTTTTACAGATGGTTAATTAACTACATTTATATTGTGCTTTTCTAGTCTTAACCACCTCTCAAAGCGCACAGCTCTGTCAATTAAATCAACTAATCGATTAGTCGACAAAATCCTAGAAGTGTTAGTCGACTAAGGAGTTCTTTAGTCAAGGACAGCCCTAGTTGTGTGTGTGTGTGTATGTATTTGTGTGTGCATGTGTGTATATTTGTGTGTGTGTGTGTGTGTGTGTGTGAAAACATGGATGCTATTAAGGGAATTTCCCTTTTCTGTCCTTGTTTCCTATTATTCTTTCTTCATTCCTCCTCTTCCTGCCACCTTCTTTCCTTTCCTTTACCATTGTTCCCTTCCTCTCTTCCCTCATCCCCCTGTTTTCTCAGTTATTCTGTAGTTTACCTGCAGATGTGTTTTTTTTTTTTTTTTTTCAGGAGGAAACACTTTCCGGCTGCTGAAGAGTCTCTACGACAACAAGGTGGTGACAGAGATCCGGAGGAGAGTGCTCGAGGTGAATCGCACACACACACACACACACACACACACACACACACACACACACACACACACACACACACACACACACACACACACACACACACACACAGACAGACAGACAGACAGACAGACAGACAGACACACACACACACACACACACACACCATACCTGCAAACTCAAAAGCGCTGAAAAAGGTGACACATTTTATATGCCAGAGAATTTCTCCATAATTCATCTGCAGAAAAGCTGATGTAGCCAGGGGCTTTTCAAAGAAGCCAAGCCCTGCCCTTCAATAGCATTTATTGGCCAGGCATCCATGCTTACACAAGGTAACGTAACCCAATTTGTTCAGGTCCTATCCCCTGACCAATCGGCTATCCTAACCTTAACAACACTGCCGTAATCTTGATTGTGATTGGCCAATAAATCATAGATGTTTTATTGTGAAGAAGAACGCAGTAGGTTTTTGGAACTCCCGTTTATACACAACCCCCCTCCAACTCTTCGGGTTTACACGATTCGCGTGGATGACATTTTCCCATTCAAAACGGCGATTTTCGCTGAAAAGCGACTAGTTTGCAGGTATGCACACACACACACACACACACACACACACACACACACACAGAGACAGACAGACAGACAGACAGACACACACACAGTATTATATCTGACTACACCCTGACTTATAAACATGTTTTATGGGCCAATGATAAAAATCACACAGGTTCCTTCAGAATGACTTCAGCATTCATTTAAAAAGGTTTCCCTAATGGGGACCTCAGTTTTTGTCCCCACATCGCAAGAGGTCCCCACGACGTGATTGCGTAAACAAGTTAGTGTCCCCACAACGTGTTGAATAACAGAACTTACACACACACAGACACACAGACAGACAGACACACAGACACACACACACAAGCACACATACACACAGACAGACAGACAGACAGACAGACAGACAGATGCACACACATGCACACAAGCACACACAGAGACACACACGCAAGCACACATACAGACAGACAGACAGACAGACAGACAGACAGATGCACACACATGCACACAAGCACACACAGAGACACACACGCAAGCACACATACACACACACAGACAGACAGACAGACAGACACACAGACACACACACACAAGCACACATACACACAGACAGACAGACAGACACACACACAGAGACACACACACACACCATACCTGCAAACTCAGAAGCGCTGAAAAAGGTGACACATTTTATATCAGACACACACAGTATTATATCTGTATCTGCGTATACGAAATACAGACGTTTGTTGTTGTTTTTACTTATTTTTTAATTATCACGTTTTGAAACAGTGTCACTGTTCGAGTTCGTCCACCAGAGAGCAAACGTCTGTTGTCAACTGTTAAAGAACCAATTAAAGGGACATTCCTTTAACCAGTTATTCCCCCCCACCCTCCCTCCCTCTCCTCTGCAGGATGGAGTCCCCTACATGGGCTCCAGTGCCGGCACCAACGTGGCCACCTTCAGCATCAACACCACCAACGATATGCCCATTGTCTACCCTCCGTCCTTCTCCGCCATCGGCCTCGTCCCCTTCAACATTAACCCCCACTACCTGGACACTGACCCCAACAGCCGCCACATGGGGGTGAGTCAGAAGAAACAACCATTTTCTAACTCTTTCAAACATTACTACACATTTTAACTAGCGCTGGAAGAAGTTAAGGAGAAAACACAAGACTTTCACCCAGGAAACAGGTGTTCATGTCCTGGAAGAAGTTAAGGAGAAAACACAAGACTTTCACCCAGGAAACAGGTGTTCATGTCCTGGAAGAAGTTAAGGAGAAAACACAAGACTTCCTCTGGCAGAAAGGGAACAACGTTAGACTATTTTAAAACTGTACAGCTGCTGATGTCAAGGTTCAAACATGTCAGATCCCAGGTTCATCATCACATACTCAGCTTTTATTCAACCTGAGGGGATGAAAGGATGATAACTGATAAACTTTTGGACTCGACCCATCAGTGGCGGCTAAATCATCATCAATCAGGGTTTTACTGCCTCCTTATCTACACGGAAAAGTTTTTTCCCAAATTAGTATTAAAGTCTGCAGCGGCTCAGTGAGAAAACACCAACACAACAAAAGTAGAAAATACTCCAGTACAAGTAAAAGTCTTGCATTCAGAATCATCCTATGCAAGTAAAAGTATTATCAGTAAAATATACTTCAAGCAGTAAAAGTAAGGACTCAACTGTGTCCACTTTCATCTGGTGTTACAAGTGACTCTGATTTTGTCTTCTGACTCGAAAAGACATTACATTCAGTTAGGTTTTTGGGGCAATTTGGTTGAAATAAACCCATATTTGTTATATAGAAACTTTTGAAAACAGGTCAAATTTGACCGGAGGACAACATGAGGGTTAACAGGACTAACATAACAGTCATTGACAAACTACAGCAGTCGTCAACACAAAATATAATGCAACTATCAACTATAGCAGTGAAGTAGAGTGACCTTAAAACAACTTTATCTATTTAGCTGATAAAAAGTGATTTGGCCCGATTAGCAACAGCAGTTGCAACACACTCATGGAGGTGATTAAGTCACTTTAAAACCCTTAACGCCCTTTTGCCCCCACTTGCGTCAAAAACACACCCAGAGTCATAACTCAGTCAAATATGAACACACAGACATGAAAAACAAATTTGCAGATTCAGTGTGACTTACATGTTCAGGGGAAATAATTATCTTTGTTATATACGGTGAATAAACATCCATAAATCTGCCTAGAAATAATTACAAAAAATACACTCCCTATAACTGCAGAACTTGCCTGAGAATCTACATGTTTTAACTTTTTCGTGCGTATGAAGTAATCCAGTGAGAGTTGGCTGTACATCCATGTTTAAACTGCAATCAGGAGCTGATAACAGATGATTCGGCATACTTCTGATGGACACAGTTTGATTGAATGTGAATAAATCTAGGCTAGAACAACAGGGCCTGGTTGGTAACCTTATATTTCATTTGACTTTGTTATTGTTGTGCAGGAGACCAGAGAGCAGAGGATCACTCAGTACCATGAAGAAGCTGACACGCCAAGTGTCCTGGTGAGACTACAAACTCCAAACTATTTCCATGTTTACCTTTTGTTTGTCTCGATAGTCACTGTAATGTACTGTACATGTCTCTGTAGACATGTACAGTAACACTAATCCCAACAACTGTCATGTCATACTTTCAGTTCCTCTTCTTAAATGCTCGCTTCCAGTCTGCCATTATTTAAGATCACTGATAAAGGATGAGTGGGAATGTTGAAAAGCTAGCAAGATTTGAAAGATGCATCTCCTCGGGGGCTCCGTCTAACCCCTCAATCTGCATCTGCAGCCTTTGTAGTCGCTGCTTTTTCAGACTTTCTTTTCTTTGCCTTTTTAGCAGGGCACAAGTAACTGCAGCAGTGGCAACTTTTGTACATAATTTCCTCCCTTTACAGGTACGCTTTTATTGTGAAAAATTGGCTGGAAGTGTTGACTTCATTTAAGAAAACAATATCTGATGGCAAACTGCTGTTGTTATCTTTGCAAACTGTGAACAGTCGATTGGAAATTATTTGTCAACATAATTCATGTAATCAATGATCTTTGGGTTGATAATGATTGTTGTAATGATGGCAATAGAGCTGTGGACATTTACCAAACCAGCAATTATAGCACAATGTTTTCAATGTTTGATTGGCTTTATTTATTTGAGATGGCCACAGACAAATACCGGCTTTTTATCAGATAATTTACGGTCATTTTGTGCCTCTTCAGGGTCTGAGGGAGGGATCCCTGCTGCTGGTGGAGGGAAACAAAGCCACACTACTGGGAACCACCAAGGCCAGACTCTTCTCCAGGTAACGTTAACACGTCTCTTTCACACATCATGCACTGCACATTGCCCAGAGGGGCTTTATGCACATTACCCAGAGGAGCTTTATGCACATTACCCAGAGCTTTATGCACATTACCCAGAGCTTTATGCACATTACCCAGAGCTTTATGCACATTACCCAGAGGAGCTTTATGCACATTACCCAGAGGAGCGTTATGCACATTACCCAGAGGAGCTTTATGCACATTACCCAGAGGAGCTTTATGCACATTACCCAGAGGAGCTTTATGTGAGAACCAGGCCCCCAGGAAGTGCGCCGGGCAAATTGAAGCAAATTGCACATAAGCTGCATCTCATGGCCCTTATTTGTAAATGTAAATGGACTGTATTTATATAGCGCTTTTGTAGTCTGAATGACTACTCAAAGCGCTTTTACATAGTACAGGAACCATTCACCATTCACACACATTCATACACTGTGGCCGAGGCTGCCATACAAGGTGCTTACTGTTACCTCAGTAAAAGTCTGTAAGTATCATTAGGAAAATGTAGTTAAAGTTATCATTAAAATTAAGAACTCTCTTCACATTTTAGAGAGTGTAAAGGATTCAAACAGTTGTGTGTTTAATGGTCGACACACACACACACACACACACACACACACACACACACACACACACAGTTGTGTGTTTAATTGTCTAATCATGTCAGCTGGGTTTGTAGGCTGTTTTATTGTTGGCTAGTTTACTTTAGAATAAAACATCAGATGTTATAAACTACATGTGTTCTGTGTGCAGGAATCTTATTGTGTAAAGTAACTAGTAACTAAAGCTGTAACAGATGGATGTAGTGGAGTAACTAAAGTAACTAGTAACTAAAGCTGTAACAGATGAATGTAGCGGAGTAACTAAAGTAACTAGTAACTAAAGCTGTAACAGATGAATGTAGCGGAGTAACTAAAGTAACTAGTAACTAAAGCTGTAACAGATGAATGTAAAGCTGTAACAGATGAATGTAGTGGAGTAACTAAAGTAACTAGTAACTAAAGCTGTAACAGATGAATGTAGTGGAGTAACTAAAGTAACTAGTAACTAAAGCTGTAACAGATGAATGTTGCAGAGTAACTAAAGTAACTAGTAACTAAAGCTGTAACAGATGAATGTAGTGGAGTAACTAAAGTAACTAGTAACTAAAGCTGTAACAGATGAATGTTGCAGAGTAACTAAAGTAACTAGTAACTAAAGCTGTAACAGATTAATGTAAAGCTGTAACAGATGAATGTAGTGGAGTAACTAAAGTAACTAGTAACTAAAGCTGGAACAGATGAATGTAGTGGAGTAACTAAAGTAACTAGTAACTAAAGCTGTAACAGATGAATGTAGCGGAGTAACTAAAGTAACTAGTAACTAAAGCTGGAACAGATGAATGTAGCGGAGTAACTAAAGTAACTAGTAACTAAAGCTGGAACAGATGAATGTAGTGGAGTAGAAGTAGAAAGTGGCATGAGAAGAAAAGACTCAAGTAAAGTACAAGCACCTCAACATTTGGACTTGAGTAAATGGTACAGTTAGGCTCCACCCCTGAAAACCAGTAACAATAATCATGATGTGTTTTGTGTGTTTTAGGGGAAAGCCCACAGTGGAGTACGACCCCGGTAGTGACCTCAGCTTCCTGCTGACACATTGACCAATCAGAAGAAAGCAGGACGTGAAGCTCTCACCATGTCACAATGTCAAAACTGAATAAACATTTTAATGAGAAATCTGTTGGGTTTCAGTGATGATGTTTTCTGACTTTAGTTAAGTACAAACTTGAGGTACTTGTTCTTTTCCTTGAGTGTTTCCATGTTCTGCTCCTTTCTACTTCTACTCCACTACATCTCAGAGGTAAATATTGTACTTTTTACTGCACTACATATATCTGACAGCTTTAGTTTCTTGTTACTTTGCAGACGAAGGTTTTACGTACAACACAAGATACCAGAGCATCATGTTTTATATGTAAAATATATCAAACAGTACATAGAACCAGTCGAACCATGTCATGTGTTCAGCAGGGCCACATATCTTTGTTGGCGTGTTTGTGTCACGGAATTGTCAAGGGATAGACAAGACAAGGCTTGCACCCAAATGCAGTTAAGAAGGTTATTGAACAACAACTTAAAAACAAGAGTGTCCAGAAGTTGGCAGGCAGGCACACACTAAAATAATCCCAAAAAGCTTGAAGACCAGGGGGGGCTTTTGGGGACATTGGAAATGGGTTTGAATGGGCTCTTCGCCAGACTGACTTGCAGAGCAAATCTCAAATTTCCCGGAAGTTTGTCAGGGTTTACCCAGGATACACGACAACAGCATACGACGAACAATAATACCACACCAGACAGAGACAACACAGAGAGTAAATACACGATGTAACGAGGAGAAACGAGAGGCAAGTGACACAAGGGCTGGGAAACATCAGGCAATCACAACAGCGAAAAAACCACAAGACACAAAGTAAAACAAGACACGCGAAGACAGAAAACCAGAAAATAAAACAGGAAACAGAGCAAAATACAAAACAGAAAAAACAGACCCCCACAATAAGACAAAACACAGACTAAAATACCAAAATCATAACAGTATTTATATCAAATCTCTCCAACAAAACTCACATTGAGGACAAGTTGGTATTGTTAAAAGGACAGACAATGAGTGTGTCCTAGCTTTTTTGTCTTTGTTTCCTTGTTTTTAGCTCTATGTCTTCTGTTCAAGTACACTGGGAGCAACACAAAAAACAGTCAAATTCCCTGTTTGTGTTCACACACAAACCACCATTAAAGCTGATTCTGGTTATGGTGAATCCCATTCATCGGCAAATATACTGTACATGTAAGTCTTTATGAATGTGTTTGAAAATACTTTCATCAGCTGTCTTCTGCTGAAGTTTGAGATACCTATTTTAATAATAAAATCTTTTTTTCATAGTGTTGTCCCCCAAGTTCATCATTGAGTAGCTTAATATGCAATTCACCAATGAGATTATAAAAGTTCTCCATCTATTATGGCCAATACCAATGAAAAATTGTGCAACTTAACATTTCCATATTCATCAGTAAGTACAGTAGCACAAGCCATTGACAGGCTAGTAAAACTCCTGCACACTTTTAAATGTTTTCAGTTTTTGTCTGTTTAAAGTGAAGTGTTATGAGAAGTTTAGAGTAGGGTTTCAGTCAAACTCTATAACATTTATAGAGGACTGAAGTCATGTTGTACAGGGGTTTTATTAAATGATAAATGGTCATTAAAATGCCAGATTTTCAATGGAGTTTGGTGTGGAAAGACAAAGCTTTAGTGCGTAATATTTTTATATTAATGAACATTGTTATGCAGAAAGGGCTTTGTGGGCTATGACTGCTGAACAAGCGCCCTGAGCGGTTGGGGGGGGAGGTTGGTGCCTTGCTTAATAGCACCTTGGCAGTGTCCAGGAGGTGACCTGGCATCTCTCCAGCTACCAGTCCACACTCCATACTTCGGTCCGTACAGGGACTTGAACCAGCGATCCTCCAGTTCCCAACCAAGGTTATTATAGTTTTTCATTTTTCATTAGTTTTTATTTTGATTTCGTTTTTTACTTTTTGTTTTCAAATTCAGTTTAGTTTTAATCAGTTTTCAAAGTGGGTTTGTTAGTTAAGTTTAGTTTTTAGTTTTTGAAACTGCTTAGTTTTAATTTTGTTTTTATTAGTTTTAGTCTTTTTTTGTAATATGGGTCATTTGTCAGGGGAAAGATTAAAAAATGTCAGAAAAAGTACTGTGTAATAATAACGCAACAAAACATACAATTATAGAAATATCTATTCACAATAACACAAGTACATGAAATACACATATGAGCACAAATATGTAAACAGTCTACACAAGACGCCACAGTAAGTGCAAAATTTGTAAGTGACGTGTGCCAGGAAAAAAAACTAAATAGCCAATAGACTAAAGAAGACAGACATGAACAGGTGTTTTGAACGCTGGTTCGAGTAAAGTGGCGAACTTTTTGAAGTCAATCGACTCACACAGTTGTGTAGACATCAGTGGCGTTAATAAAGGGTGCTAGGGCGCCACCCCCATCATTGTAACGTAAATACAAGATGTTTCATGCGGTTCCATGGGCGAGGGACGTTGATAAATAAATGTCTATGTAAGTCCTTAAACTTTCAACAAGCATGTGACCTGAAGCTGGTCTCTAATTGGTTTCTTGAAGATTCTCCTCCGGGCACAGCTCGCTGCCTCCCTTGCGAATAGAATTGGATACGTGTTATTTTATCCAATATGATTGATTCTCCACACCCGTCATTCAACTTCACGATCTTAGCCACTACTCGCGCAGGCGATACCGTCACACCGCCAGAACCTTGCAAGCCGATCACACAAATCACTTTCATAGAGATTATCTCTATGAAAGTGATGGAAGTAGTTAAACCAAATTATGTCATTGATTTACAAAAAAAACAAGACGTTTGCTGGAAGATAAAAAAAGAGCATAAAAGGATCTTCGACTGGACCAACCGGATTTACAAATCCAGCAGTAGGTTTCAGTGCTCTCAAGTTTTGAAGACAGGCAAGAGTGACATCCCCGTGGAAATGGGGGTGTTTCATTAATACATTTTATTAGTGTTTTTTTTATAGTAATAATTGCTTAGACTTGCAGAAGAAAGACAAAGTATTTATTCAATTTCCGAATGGTGACTTATTATGTGGGGGTCTGTGGGTCCTCCCCCTGAAAATTTTGAACATTAAACACTTAATTTCCTGCATTCTGGTGAATTTGTATGCACCTATTTATACCTTTTTCTGAATCAATTTATGCTGGAAATATCTTTATGTAAAGGGAAACATAGATTACAATCCAAATATAAAAACATAATGGAATATATGGCAGTAGCTCAAGGCTGTCAGGCATTCTGTATAGCTTTCAACCATTTATTCTCCTGAAGATCGGCTTTTCTAATTATATCTGAGTCAGCACACATGTAGCTTAAACATCATTTACTTCTCCCTCCTCTTTAGCCTCTTTTGTTGGGGAAGTAACCTCCGTAAATGTGCATATGACAATTATTCACCTCAATGATACATGAATTCATTTTAGTTCAGTTTTGTCACCAGCAACAACACGTTGCTCTGTTTTGTTCCAGTAAGTTATGCACCATAATAACGTTTTAAAAAATGTCCCTGTATATATCTATGGTCCTGGTAGGCTTAAATTGACTTAACAGCGCTATGAGAAATATACCAATATATTTAAAAACTACAACTCCCACTATAGACGCGCCCCAGAATCTGTTACAAAGCTTGAGCACTTGTAGTTCTTCTAGGGTGGGTGGGAGGATGTGTTCGGCTCCTCTTTCTGCTGTCTGCCGTGACTGGGCTTCATTCCGTTTCAGATTGATGCCGCCCGCCGGCTGGCCGAGCACACAATACATGAGACAAATACATGAAACGGTATTTTATTATTGATGCTATCTTTATTGTTTCACTCTTCAAATACAACGTTAGACAAAAACATCAATATTACGAATATTATGTATTTGTATCTTTTCTATCCGCCGAGCGGTAATTACAACGTCACTTCCGGAGTCTTCAGCTGATTTTTTTTTAAACGTTATTACGATGCATAACTTACAGGAACAAAACTGAGCAACGTGTTGTTGCTGGCGACAAAACTACTGATTATATACTATTATTACATGGCTTGCTTATATTCTAATGTACAATGCGGTCTATTATTTTCTTGATAACAGACCGTTGCTAAGTATAACACACCGTTGCCATGCATAACAGCTATCAATAAATCCCATAGACAGTATATAATGGACCAATAGACCCCGTTGCTCTGGATGGAGACCAGTGAAGGCTATTAGAAGCACTTTTCCGGTGATGGCCAGCTTTACTGCGCAGCCTCCAACTGAGAGAATGTGACGTGAGCAACGTGTCTGAAAGTTGTAAGTCTTCTGGTAGCTGTGCCGAGAGAAATCTCAATCATTCCCAATCTTACAGAGACGGAGACTGTAGGTGTATGTAAGGAGATAACATGGGCACAGGCTAATTATTGATCACTAACATGCTAGTTAACATTAGTAATTAAACCTAAACATCTCATGTAAGTCGAAACTGCCTGGGAGCTTCTCCTGTACTATACGGTAATTCCTCTACTATGCGACAGTAAGTCTCGTGGTTATGACACAATCGTTAGCTTATTTTTACAAAAACGTCTCCTACGGAGCCATAACGTGAGGTACAAGGTAATGAAGCCTTTTATACATTGTCGTGTTTCTTTGGAACTAAACAACGGACAAATAGAGTCTTTAAACATTTCTGATGTAAAGTTATTCGCAGTCAACTGACGTAAAAAAAAAATGGCGGTCAGCGGAATGCTAACAGGAGGTGATGGCCAGTTAGCAACAAAATGGCGCCATGATGGCTCGAGTTCTGAAGCGAAGCTTACCCCCTTGATAAATCCGCTAGAAGAAGATTGGCGTCGGGGTCCTGATCACCCCGTCGTTGTTGTAATCGCTATAACAACGCTCTACGTGATCCCTTACGTACATTGAAGCGATACTGCCGTTATAGACCTGCTGATCGCCGTCTGATTCTGTGAAAATCGCCTTTAAATGCGCCCAGCTTGGCTCATATCGTAGATTACTGTTCTGTCTTATTTATTGTAATATTTCACCGGTATTAAGACCGAAATAATATTATTAAAATAAAGAAATGCGTACCATGATAACAGCTAAATACATGTTGAAAGATGTAGCGTTATAGTTTTAAAAATATCAATAAACAACAAAGCAATCCAGCTTCCCTGGCTGAAATAGACCGAAATAATAACATTAATAGAAATACATATAAACCGTGATAAGATCTGGTGAATAAATGTTGATTAAAACAGCGATTATTGGGCTAAAAATACCAATAATATCAAAGCTGTATCCAGCTTCTCTGCTGCAGCCGAGTGGCAGAAGGTTTCGTGTTGTGATTACATAAGATGCTTCTCATTGAAATACATTAGTATAAAAAAACGTGACCCCAACACGTAAATCTTCACAATAACGTAATGGTATCACGTTGTAATAGATTTAATTTCGTAATGCCATCACGAACTGACGTGAGACTGGGTTGGCTGTGGACCTATTCCAGCTGTCAATCTTTTTAACTTGAAACTTGTATCGTATTGTCTTGCTCTTCTTAAATACATAGTTGTTTAAAGTACTGCTGGTTGTTTTGCCCAGTTTTGAAATGCTGCTTTCTGTTTATTTATTAAAAAAAGAGTTATTATTATAGTTATAGGTATTAACCCATGCTTCCTCCCGCTTTTGGTGTTCCCGCGTATTGTAGGAATATTATAGGGAAGATTATATAGGGTATTTCACACCGTTCCTTAAGGTCTCCTAATAGGGTATGTAACATTGGTTTGGCTGAAAATTGCCCTAACGCTTTTTTATGGGCCCTTAACTACCCTGTGAATATGGCCCTATTTGTAACAATAGCTTTTCTTCCAAATATGGTATGCTCATGAATTTTTAGATGAGCTGTGTGCTGATTGGTTTGAGCAAACTACATAGAAACACATGGGAGACGAGACAGCAGGTCTCATATTTCAGACACTGCAAAGTTATACATTGTTTGTCTGCTATTTCGTTAGCTATTAAATTCACTTCTGAGACTTATTTATGCGAGAAATCAACTATATAAAGCTCAAATATGGGCAGTTTTGGCTAATTGCAAATTTGGTAAGACGTGTCGGACTTTAGGAGCTCCACACAGTCTGACGAGAAAGCGGCAACCTCCATACCCAGTGAAAGTCACCGTTTCTCGGTTACTTACTACCGGGGCTCCGTGGAGCTCCGTGGAGCTGGCCGGCTGCCAGTTGCCAGCATAACTAGAGTATATTTACAGTTAGAATTTTGTCACGCCCCTTATATTACAGCAAGGTCATATTAAGCTAATAATTGTGTCCGATTTCAATTTAATGCATTTTTGTGAATTTTAGGGGTCTCCTTAGGAGGAGCTGTTAGCTAGCCTGTGTCCCATTTAATCCTATGGGAAAAGATCATTGCTACACTTTCGGCATAACTATCGTATATTTACAGTTTGAATTTAATCACGGCATGTAAATCACAGCTCCCTAAGACCTTAACAAAGCTAACACTTTTGTCCGATTTAAATTTAATGCATTTTTGTGAATTTTAGAGTTTATTTTTAGGATGAGGCAAGCTAGCTAGCTGTCATTGATAGAGCTCCATCCAACTCACTCGCGGACAAGAGGCGTTTATTTCCCCGATCGTTTGTTTAAATAACTCAATACACATATCCATTATAAGATTAACTGGAACCTGTGGTAACAGACTGCGTGCGTAACAAGCTCGCTGACCACACCCTCATTCACACAGACCGGCCATTTAGCAGGAAGAGGGGCGCTGCAGGCCCTGGGGCTCTGTCAGGGCAGTGGCGTTTGGTAGTCCACTAACCCAGAAATGGTGACTTTGTGCGGATATGGAGCACCGTGGGCTGCCAGCTGTGACGGAGCTCCATCTACCTCACAGTAGGCCGGTTTAGCCTTCAATTTTCATAAAACAGCCCATATTTGACCTCTATATAGTTGATTTCTCGCATAAAAAAGTCTCAGAAGTGAATTTAGTGGTAAAACAGCAGATGAACAATTTCTAAGATCTGCGCGACCTATTCAGAAGACTAACTGACCTTAGATCAGTTAGTGGCCTATGTAAAGTTTGGGGCGTTACAAAGATAGAAGGTAGAGCCAAATAAGGAGGAGTTGAGGAGTTGACGTCAACTTTTAGCTTTGTTTGCCCGTTTTCAGCAGCAGTTTCAAATTGTGAGAGTTGCAGAGGAAAGAGGTGTCAATGAAATTTTGAGGTTCTATGTATGTCCTATTTACCCACCAAACTGTCGTTATTCAATTATGACAAGGTAAAATCGGTTTTGCATTCTATCACCCCTTTAAGAGTATGTGTGTATGTGCTAGTTGCAAAAGAGGTGTGTGCAGTCAAATTGAGGAATTGGTTAAAAGTACCCCGGGTGACCTCTTGATGCACAGAAGGTTAAGCTAAGTCATCAAAATAGTTAAGTTCTTATGTGGCATAAAAGTGAATTGTTGGTTACGAGAACAAGAAGAGGAAATTGCACCAGGAAGAGGACCCAACCCTGTGAGTGTGTGTGTCTGTGTGTGTCTGTGTGTGTATGTGTGTGTGTGTGTGTGTGTGTGTGTGTGTGTGTGTGTGTGTGGCAACAGAAGAATCGGCCCAGAGACAGGAGGATTACACCCCATCAAGGAAAAGGATAAAGGTTGAGGGATATTGCAGAACTAGGCTATGTCCCATTTAATCCTATGGGAAAAGATCGTTACTACACTTTCGGCATAACTATTGTATATTTACAATTTGAATTTCGTCACGACATGGTGGCCCGCTGTGCTGATGATGTTGTGTGAATGCAGCGCTGCAGAGCCGTTGGTCTCTCTCACTGCTAGGGGGAGTTAGGGTTTTTCCCAGTATTCCCAATCAACAAACGTATTGGGAGTTGAAAGTTGTTCTCTTTTCTAAAACGAAATGCCTCGCAATCTTTGGGCGCACTCACCACATTGCAGCGTCATTTTTTTATTTAATCTCTAGCTCCTTCCCGCTCCCTTTGATTTCTATGCTCTATCCGTCCCGAACACGTTACAAAATTGACTCCCCTACCACGGGACTCCCACGGTAATCACGTGACCCGTGGGAGTCCTGAAAAGTTGTCACCCTCTACACAGCTCCCTAAGGTCTTAACAAAGCTAACACTTTTGTCCGATTTACATTTAATGCATTTTTGTGAATTTTAGATGTCTTGTTAGGATGAGGCAAGCTAGCTAGTCATTGATAGAGCTCCATCCAGCTCACTCGCGGACAAGAGGCGTTTATTTCCCCAATCGTTTGTTTAAATAACTCAATACACATATCCATTATAGGATTAACTGGAAAAGGTGGTAAGAGACTGCGGGCGTAACAAGCTCGCTGACCACGCCCTCACTCACTCAGACCGGCCATTTAGCAGGAAGAGGGGCGCTGCAGGCCCTGGAGCTCTATCAGGGCAGTGGCGTTTGGTAGTCCACTAACCCAGAAATGGTGACTTTGCGCGGGTATCGAGCATAATATCCATAATAATGCATCCCGGATATTTTGGCTTCACTTTGTACAGCGGGAGGAAGTGGAGACATGGCTCATTTCACTATCAGAATTTAACCC
Organism: Perca flavescens; assembly: GCF_004354835.1. Lineage (NCBI taxonomy): Eukaryota > Metazoa > Chordata > Actinopteri > Perciformes > Percidae > Perca > Perca flavescens. The sequence continues at coordinate 1,253,929 of NC_041341.1, forward strand.
ATTCGTTCCGATAACATTTGGAAAGTTTAAAATAATAATACATATTATTTATATAGCGCTTTTCATGGTACTCAAAGACACTTTACAGTAAAACCAACACATGAAGCTCAGCGTAAGTTCTTAAAGGAAGGCTTCTAATTGCTTCTTTCATCACTCCTAATTGATCAGCTGTTCCATGGCATTCGCTTGTCAGCAGACAATCGGATTCAGCTGTTTCATTGTTAGTTAAACCAATCAGATTCAGCCATGTATCACAAGCCAATCACAGCATGACATCCTGTTTTAAATCTTCTCTCTCCTCTGCGGTTGTCAGTTGTCGTTTCAGGAATAGAGTTTGTCCCGCCTCCTCCCCTTCATCCACCGGTCGTCTCACCCACGTACGCCGTAGTTCTTCTGCTGTATGGCTATCTTGATTGGTTCCTGGGCACCTTCATCACCACCACCAGTGTCTGGACTCCATCGCAGGATATGTTTGGGTTCACTACCCCTTTTATAACATATGGATTCGATGGAGTCTAATCTCCAGAGACTTTGCACATTGCATTTTCATATTCTGTCTTGTACAATAAACATGTTCATAATTGCAAGGAAGTCTCTCCTGATTGAAATAAATCACATTAAAAACAGATAAAACCAACACATAAAACAAGCATATTAAAAGCAATTAAAAAATAATAAAACCAGTAACTATAAGGTGAGAAATGTAAGACTATTGTATGTGGAAAGCTGATCTGAAGAGGTTGCAATGGTGAAAGCTCTGTCACCACCAGGTACGGTGCTTGGTCCTGAGTGGTGGGGAGAGGAGGTTTACATCAGAGGAGCGGAGGTTACGGGGGGGAGTGGCAGGATGTAAAGAGCTGCATGATTAAATTACTCATCATAAATTATCTTTTTTTTTGTATCAGGTAGAAGCATTTTAATTTTGTAGTTTATCAAAGTATAATTTACTTATTTATACTTTGTATACTACTGGGTAGATTAGTAGTGTTAGTACAGCTTCATATCAGTGTTTTTTAATGTAAAAAGTAACTAAATTTACCTCTGAGATTTAGTGTTGAGAAGTACACAATGAAAAAAAGGAAATAACCGGATGGTCCAGCTCTTACTGGAAGAAGTTTTATGTAAAAAGTGTTTCCTCATTTTTTTATAAGCACCCCCATGTCAATCAGCAATTCAAACATGTTCTCAGATTTCAATATTTCAGATGCCACGTCGCTTGCAAAGAAGTCTCTCTGTGGACTGGAAAAGAGGGGCGTCACTTAAAGGATCTTGCAGCGCTTTCAACATACTTTGGTAATCTATAAAGACTGGACATTTTCTATCAGTCATCAGCTTGTTGTTCTGTGTCAGGCAATCATCACCTCAGCAAAGGTAATTATATTTCAATGTATTATCACATTTAATCTAATCCTGTATTCATCGAGAGGACATTTTATATTTTGAGAACACTTAGTGTATTTACTATTTAGACATTTTAAATATTAATCTATTTAATATCAAACCATATCTATATTATATGATGCACTTATAACTAGCTGGATACTTTAATGTGATAAATGGCTCACTGATCACAGTCATTAATTGTTTGCATTTATGTCCTTGTCTGCAGTATGTTGACTTTGTTTAACGTCTTTCCACAGATGGCATCAGGCTTTCTGTTTGCTTTGTTGCTCTGTTTGTCCATTGGACTGTCGGCTGCATCTGTAAGTAAAAACTATGCAACTATTAATTTAAAAAACAACTCAATGTGTTGCACATGCAGTATAATGCAGTGGTTTCCCAATATGTAAGATTATGAGATAGTTATTAAATAATGTTCCTAGTTTTAATGTAGGCTGAGTGCAAATTGTAAGCTAAAACATTAGATAAGTTTGTTCTGTGAAGCACTTTGGGTTGTTTGTATCAAAGGTGCTATATAAATAAAGTTGAGTTGAGTAGTCCTGTAATTAGACTGCTCGTGTTTAATACGTCTCTCTGTGATCACAGTGTTGTGGACAAACCTGCTGCCCAGGTCAGTACAGTATCTCTGACTCGTTCTGATTGTATATGACTTGTTTGTTCATACAGTGTTACGTAGGGGGTTGTATTTTTTGTTGTGTGTGTCTTTGTCTCCTTCCTCTCTTCTCCATGTTGGTTTGTCTTGGGTTTTTCAACTTGCAGATTTTACTAATCAAGGAATTTTCAGGGAGACCAAGATGTTGCAAAAAATAAGATCTTAATTCAACCAAAAACCTGAGTTGCTCTGCAGAGGAACAGAAGACATTCTCTAGCATGCCAGTAATTTATACATTTGGGAGGATGGAGTCCATATCAGTACATCACGCGTTTAACATTAGGTACCACATAAGGCCATTGACCTCGCTGTCCCTGGCTGTACGACCAGATGTTAACTTCCCGTACATCTGCTCTTGACTGATTGCATCACTCAGAAGGATATATTATGTACTGATAGGTTTCTGAAGGAAGGATGGGAGGAGCTTGTAGCAAAATTATCTATATCATTTATTATTAATACAAGCAGAAGACATGCAACACTGTCTCATAGAAGTTAAAAACAAAAGTGAGCTTGCTACGGACAGGCAGAGGTCGATCAACTTCACATGCTTCACTCAGTGCAGTCTGCTGCCAGCCGGCACAATGAAGGAAAAGAAGAGGAAGTTGTAGGGTCTCCTCCCTCCTTTATCCAGGGAGCTGAATGAGCACAAGCAATAACAAACCAAGCTGGAGAAGGGAGGGAGGAGGCACACACACACACGTGCAACAAATAATACAAACTGCTACGTAACAAGAATCTAACTTTCTCTTTTTTCCAACATTGTCTTGAAGGTTCCTGCCCTCCTGGTTGGACTCAGTTCGGCTCTCGCTGTTTCAGTTTCAACATCCAGGGAAAGAGTTGGATCGATGCAGAGGTACAGCAGTTTTATCAAGACTGTCCTGACCTATATTTAGATTTCTAGTGGCGGTGTCCTCTAGTGGCCACAGTAGTTACAACATGAGCAAAACATAAATCACTTTACTTCCTGCTTTGCTGCCGTCATAACTACTATGGCCATTAGAGGGCGCCGCCACTATAAACCTAAATATGAGTCCTAATTGCTGCTTGAACAAATGACATACGGGACTGTTTTTATGGGGAGGACTGTCTCTAAAAGTATTAATACTTTGTTACAGTAAAAGTGCTGCATTGTCCAAAGGTATGTCAGCATAAAAATTAGATGTCCTTAATTGTGATTAGGGAACGTTCGGTATTCATAGAATGGACCACCGGAGGAAAATAAGGGAGGCTCATGTCTTTTTATTCTTTGTTGATGGGAGGGTCATCCAATTTTTTTTAGTCTAGGGGGTTGGGTCATGGCCATGAAGCTCTCTCAGTCTCAGCTCCTATCGCTAGCAGATGGGTTGCTCCCTGTTTAGTCAGCCAGACAATTTGAGCTGTAGCTTTAGAGAACGTGGGATTTCCCAAACTGAATAAATCCTGCTTGCACATATAAACACAAAACTGCTTTGCTAGCTCCATCGTGTTGTAACTAAGACATCTGCTGAAAAAATAATTGTATTCATTAGCATGATTGCCCTACTGTTTAGTTAAAAAACATCCAAAACAGCGTACAAAAACATAGCGGACCAGACGCAAGCTTTTATTTTGAAAAGTCAAAGCTCACGGACAGCACCAGCTTGGATGGCGTGAGATGAGAGGTCTGCAGGCTGCAGCCATACCCGAATGAAATATCCTTTCAGTCCCAGTGATATTATATATATATATAAACGATAGCTTTTTCAAAGCATTTGAGAAAAAAGGAGTGGTAGCATGCTCCCAAATTGACGTTCGCCTGAGAAATGGAGTTTTGGATAATGTTCAGCTTCGGCAGCTTTTTTGTTGCCGAAGCTGCTGCATTTATTTTCCATGCTTATGTGTTTCCACAACAATGTTAGTGAGTAAATCTACTGAAATGGCCTCCACACCATAACAGAGGAGTGTGATGCATAAGATGAGAATGCAGAGGTTTAGTCACATATATTATGGCTATAAAAAAAAAGTGAATCTGTACATCAGTGCAAATTGCAAACCAGTACAGAAGGCATCAATAAATTGTTGGGGAGGGTCATCCCTTTTTTACATATAATTTTGGAGGGTCATCCAAAATGTATTGCTGGTGAAGGTAGGGTAAGGTCTATTTTGACTAAGGATCCCAAAACTCCTCTGGTGGCCCCTAAAATAAATAACAAACAGTCCCTTAGGTTTGTTTTTTTTCTTAAATGTTTTTAACCTATTATATTGTCTCCATTAGAACTTCTGCAAGGCCGCTGGTGGGAATCTGGCTTCAGTCCACTCAGAAGAGGAACATGAATTCCTCAGAACCTTCATTAGGCAAGTGACCGGTGCAAACAAACGGACCTGGGTCGGAGGCTTTGACTCAGTGCAGGTGAGCCTTTTATCATCACAGGAAGTGATGTCACTCGTCTCTTGAGCTATCAAGAAAATGTAATTTGATGAAAGAAATAAAGAACAGAAAGAGCAAAATTACTCTAAATAAAACGGAAAAAAGGAGGATCCTCTTTTGATTTCACTTTGGCTTTGAACCAATCTTTCTCCTCCAGGAGGGCGTGTGGATGTGGTCTGATGGATCTACATTCGACTACAAACAGTGGGGTGCGGGGGAGCCTAGCAGTGGTGGAATTGAGCACTGTCTTGAAATAAACTATCAGGGTAAAAAACAACAACATGTGAAACAGCTTGTCTTTTAAATAAATCCATCCAAAAATGAATTCAAAATGTATCGCATTTGGTCATATTTTGCAGTCTGAAAGATAAAAAGTTAGACATTAAAACTCTGGAAAATCTCTCTACAGACAACTGGAACAATGTGCCGTGTACCGAAATATTTCCTTTCCTGTGCTCCAAGAAGCTGTGAGGCCTCCCACCATCATGATCTCACTACAGCTCATCTATAATCTCTATCATTGATTCACTTTCAGTTTGTTGTGCAGACAGAAACAGCTCTCTGCTGACAGACTCACTTTCACTTGTTTATTATCTGAAGAGTTAGGAAACGGTTCACATTTGAGTTTTAACATTAGAAGGAAACTGACTCTCTGAGCTGGAAAAAGTAATTGGACTTTTAATCTAGTGAATAACACAAAATGAACATTCAAATACTTTTAGTTTAGTTTTAGTTTACTGAATATTGTCTGTTACAAACAGCTCCCACTGATCTCATAAAACAAAACAAACACTGATTTGATTTTTCTCTGGGAGTTAATGTTCAGATCGATACAACTCTCGTCTGTAAACTAAATTTGAAGCTCCCTTAGAGCAGACGTTAGCTTAGCTTAGCATAGGTTAGAAACGGGGGAAACAGCTAGCCTGGCTCTGTCAAAATATAACATCTACCTACCAGACAAAAGTCAATATTTAGTCTGACCTTTCTGTGATACAAGAGGAAAATGCAACTTTAATAACACTTCATAATAACTAATAATAATTCATATAGTCCATTGGTTTAATTAACTGGTTACTTTTATATGATCAAAATGTCTAAAACTGGTGTGTTGTGTTCTTTATTCAGCTGTTTTTCCTGTGTTATATAAACAAGCATTCAAAAATAAAAGACATTGTCACAAACAGTGTCTGGTCCTGAGTTATTGACTCTTGTGTTTTTAACTGGACAATATTGTGAATAATATTTTATTTAGTTTTCTTAAATAATAGAACAAGGTTAAGATACTAATCCAAAATAAAAAATAAACATTAAAACATTTTTAACACATTACTAAATTAATTATTTATTTTTTAATTCAATTTCAATTCAACTGAAAATCAGCAGGGCGTAGCGGGATGTAACGTGGCGCTGCAGAGCATGGGTGGATGCAGCAGGACGCGGCAAGACGTGGCAAGACACGGCTGGGTCTGCATAGCTCTGCGATTCCCTGCAATGCCCCTGCAAATGCTGTAACAAAGAAGAAACATAAGGGCTCCGGGGAGTAAACTCCCCAGAGCTAGTTTAGTAACAAGCATTTCTGGGACAGGATGCATACAAAAGGAAACAAGTGAAAACAGAGATGAGAGAGCAGCTCAGTGTCTCATAGGAAGGAAGGAACTTCCCCGGTAGTCTAGAATTATAATAGCATAACTAAGAGAGGCAGGCTAGTTTAGAGAGAGGTGCCGGATCGGGCTTGAACTCTCCCCTGCCGGATCGGGCTGTACTAGCCTGCCTCCCTCTACTTTTGTTATATCATTAATCTGATGACTACGAAGAGAAGCAGGTGGGCTGGGTTCGGCGGACGCTGCAACTCCTCACTCCCTAACTATAAGCTTTATCAAAGAGGAGAGTTTTCAGCTTACTCTTAAATGTGGTGACGGTGTCTGCCCCCCTAACCCAGACTGGGAGCTGGTTCCACAGGAAAGGAGCCTGGTAGCTGAAGGCTCTGGCTCCCATTCTACTTTTAGAGACTCTAGGTACCACAAGTAACTCTGCATTCTGGGAGCACAGTGCTCTAGTGGGACAATAAGGTACTAAGAGCTGTTCTAGATAAGATATTTTGACCATTTAGGGCTTTGTAGGTCAGGAGAAGGATATTAAAGTCAATCCTGGATTTTACAGGAAGCCAATGCAGAGAAGCTAATACATTAGAAATATGATCTATTTTCTTATTTCTTGTCAGAACAGAGGTGCAGCATTCTGGATCAGCTGGAGAGTCTTAAGGGACTTATTTGAGCAACCTGACAGTAGGGAATTACAATAGTCCAGCCTGGAAGTAACAAATGCATGGACTAGTTTTTCAGCATTGTTTTGAGACAGGATATTCCTAATTTTGGCAATGTTACGAAGATGAAAAAACGCTGTAACATAGTCCCATTACTACTAACTTACACGTAAGTAGAGTCAGCATGAGTTAGCAATTGGTTCAGGCGATTACCATTAAAGGTCCAATGACATGGTGCTCTTTGGATGCTTTTATATAGACCTTAGTGGTCCTAGTTATGACCTCATAAGGAGCAAGATTCCAGATCGGACCATCTGAGCTTTCATTTTCTCAAAGGCAGAGCAGGATACCCAGGGATCAGTTTACACCTATCACCATTTCTAGTCACTGGGGGACCATAGGCAGGCTGGGGGAATGCATATTAATGTTAAAAAAAACTCATAAAGTGAAATTTTCATGCCATGGGACCTTTAAGCCAAGTTCAGACCAAAGATTTGCGACAAGTTAAAGCTTGCTACTTCTTGCAACTTACCAGTCTGAAGCGTCCTAAAACATGCAAGAATACATTAAGAAGTTAAGGAGAAAACACAAGACTTTCACCCAGGAAACAGGTGTTCATGTCCTGAAGAAGTTAAGGAGAAAACACGAGTCTTACTTTTTTTTCATGATCTTTCTTCTTACCAATGATTTTGGTGTCTAAACTTAACTGTCATCGCCAGAAGCTGGTCACCTTTTCTTGGCTAAACTCAATCCTTATTACAGAGTCTAGGAGCGGAGGACTCCTTCTTACACCACACATCAACACTGTTGGAAAACATTCCACCTATTTTACTAAGACGAGCGAGTCTGCTATTAAGAGACGGTCTGAGAGTCCGTTCCAGGTTTTTGACAAGGTTTGCTGAAGAAAATAACTTAGCCTTGTGGTGACGATCACATTGAAAAATAAATAACAGTAATTTCTTATACTGCACTGTAACTTTTATTCGCGTATTTTATTTCTCAGTTCTTTAAATTATTATGCACTATTACTGCACTGTACATTTTATTCTTGTTTTTAATGTTTTTAAATTGTTATTGATTGTTTTCTAACTGCTCTTTAATGTTTTATGTAAAGCACTTTGAATTGCCATGTTGCTGAAATGTGCTATACAAATAAAGCTGCCTTGCCTTGCCTAAGACAATATAATGTGCAGAAATGATTCTGACCAAAATAATCATGACAAACACAGCTGTCCCACAATCATGTTTCTTTAAAAGCTCCCATTCACAAATTTTTGAGAGTTTAAAAACCTCAAAAAAGTCCTACATTAGGACTTTTGTTTCAGTTTGCTGACGCTGCATTTCTTTTTGTTAACCACTGCAATTTTCACAGCTTCACGTGTTGCGAAACTTCCTCTGGCAGAAAGTGAAAGTTAGACTATTTTAAAACTCTACAGCTGCTGATATCAAGGTTCAAACATGTCAGATCCCAGCTTCATCATCATATACTCAGCTTTTATTCAACCTGAGGGGATGAAAGGATGATAAGTGATAAACCTTTGGACTCGACCCATCAGTGGCAGCTAAATCATTATCAATCAGCTGCCTCAGTGTCTTATCTACACAGAAAAGTTTTTCCCAAATTAGTATTAAAGTCTGCAGCAGCTCAGTGAGAAAACACCAACACGACAAAAGTAGAAAATACTCCAGTACAAGTAAAAGTCTTGCATTCAAAATCATCCTACTCAAGTAAAAGTATTATCAGTAAAATATACTTTAAGCAGTAAAAGTAAGGACTCAACTGTGTCCACTTTCATCTGGTGTTTGAAGTAGGGATGCACCGAATCCAGATTTTTGGGGTTTGGCTGAATACCGAATCCACTGGTTAAGATTCTGCTGAATCCTCCTCCCATCCTCAGTCCACTAACACAGTAAACACCTTAATGAAGTAAACAGTGACTGTCCTTCCTTTGCTGTACCTGAAGTTGCTGCATTTTGGCTGCTGTCAGTAGATTCCTTCATGCACAACTCATATTCTTTCAGATGTTTCATACCAAATGTTGTGTATTGTTTAGGGTCCTCGCCACCACGAGACAAATCGGCATTGCAAATTGAACATATAGCTGGACTTGAATGGCCTTCTTTTAAATAAATGTACTGCCAAACAACACTTTTTCCTGCTCACGAGTTCCATCTTCACTTTCTCACAGCCCACTGCATTGAACTCTCCAACTACGTAACCACCTTCCTGTAATCAACGGCGCCATGGAAAATAATTTGAAGGTTCGGCAGAAACTGAACCCCTTCAAAAAGCCTAATATTCGGCAGAATCCGAAGCCGAATCCTGGATTCAGTGCATCCCTGGTTTGAAGTGACTCTGATTTTGTCCTCTGACTCGAAAAGACATTACATTCAGTTAGGTCTAATACTAGGACTGGGTATCGCCAATGATTGCCCGAATCAATTTCGATTCAAACTAGGTATCAATGAGGTTAGGGATTTTTCAGTTTCAATACCAGTTCATCTTGGACATAAAAGACATTCTCAGAGAACTTGAATGCACCAAGTTAATATTTAGATTAAGAAGTTTGTTTAAAGTACGTTTTACTTAACAGGACTAACATGACAGTCATTGACACACTACAGTAGTTGTCAACACAAAATATAATGCAACTGTCAACTTTAGCAGCGGAGTAGAGTGACCATAAAACAACTCTACTATATCTATTTTTTTGCTGATAATAAGTGATTCTGCCCAATTAGCAACAGCAGCAGCAGTTGCAACACACTCATGGAGGTGATTAAGTCACTTTAAAACCCTTAGAGCCCTTTTGCCCCCACTTGCGTCAAAAACACACTTCTTCTCAGAGTCATAACTCGGTCAAATCTGAACACACAGACATGAAAGTACTGCACCCTGAACTCATCTTAAAGTAACTAGTAACTAACGCTGTAACAGATGAATGTAGTGGAGTAAAAAATACAATATTTCTCTCTGAAATGTAGCGGAGTAGAAGTAGAAAGTGGCATGCAAAGAAAAGTCTCAAGTAAAGTACAAGTACCTCAACATTTGGACTTGAGTATATGTTAGTTACATTCCACAAGTCAAGCATGTGACCTCAACCTCGTCTTGAATTGGTTTCTTGAAGATTCTCCTCCAGGCGCAACTTGCTGCATCCCTGGCGACTCAGAATTGGATACGTGTTATTTTATCCAATCTGACTGATTCTCGACACCCGTCACTCAACTTCATGCTCTTGGCCACTTAACGTGCAGGCAATACCATCACTCCGCCAAAACCTTGCAAGCTGACGATCACACATATCACTTTCGTAGAGATAAAGGCAGCAGTTAAACCAAATTCTGTCATTGATTTTCCAAAAAACCCTTTCACAAGGTGTTTGCTGGGAAAAAAAAGAGGATAATGGATCTCGGACTGGACCAACAGGATTAACAAATCCAGCAGCAGGCCAGTGACCGAGGACGAAGCTACACCCGGGGCTTCACCGTGGGCTTCACCCTCTCTTGTTATGTGAAACAGAGTTGGCTGGCTGGATGTGATGTTGGCAATGCCTTTGCTTTCCCTGTAATTTATTTCAAAGTGTCGGCACACTTTTGAGAACATACAAGACTCAGGTGACTTCGACCCCAATACTGTCAGAGAAGCAGGAGCCCTGGCCATGCTACTGGAGGATCAGGATTTTAAGTTCTTTTTGGAACTTCATCACCACATCATGCCTAGGGTGACCAGATTTCCCGGAGCTAAAACCGGGACACTTTGCACGTGACCGTAGTCCTCGTGCACGCACACGCTTTTTAACATGAACATGTGCCAGCCCAGGTCAGACATATCCGCAGACAGTAACTTCATTATTTTGATCGTAGGCTCCCCATCTAATAATAGTGTTTTTTCCTGTAAAATTAACAAAAATGCAGCAACAGCCTTTGTCAGTTTAGTGTGAGATTTATGTTGAGATTTTTTCTAAAAAAAGATTCTTTGAAGTGTTATTTATTCCAATAACTTCAAAAGAATTAAAATTATTTATTGAAAATTTTTAGCATAACCACTTCATTTCCTGCATTCTGGAGAATTTTTATGCATACATTTCTACCTTTTTCTGAATCAATGTATACTGCAACCTGCAAATATCTGTAGCCTAGGCATCATTTAGGCTACTCCTCCTTACTGTTTGGCATCTTTTGGTGAGGAAGTAACCTCCTTAAATGTGCATATGACAATTATTCACCTCAATGATACATTAATTAATTTTAATTTATAATAGACCCCTGGACTGTAATATTTCAGATGTGTTTGAGCAAGATTTCTGCTCATGTCCAAAACTTTGTGCACCTTCAAAATACAGTATATGTGTTCTCTGTGATTTGGAGGAGACGATGAGTCGTGACATTGAGAAAAATAAAGTTAGGTTAGTAGAGAAGAATAAAGAATAAAGTCACTATATTTCAGAAACTAATCTATACCTGCACCATATAGTCTGCTGTGCATTACGTGATTGCTCTGCTGATACAGCAGATCTCAGACCTCCTGACTGACACAGAGTCCCGTTTGGGTCTCTGGTCTCTGAATGAGACAAATAGTTTAGCTAGAGAAGTAACTGAACGCTGCTCTACATCGGAGGTGGAAAATGGAAACTACAGAAATAAACGGGGCACAAACGCAACACATCTACCGCAGCATGCCCACAGCTGAGCGCGTCCAACCTGAAGCTGCGCTACATTTTACAGAAAGAGTGGACACAAGCAGGTCTGCTTCAGAGCTCCGTGTGTCTGAGTCTGAACCGTAGACTTCACGTCACAGGAACTTCAACCTAAATCATTAGCATTGCGCTCCTAAACTTTGTGTTGATGGCATCAATGTAGGCTATTACACTGATTTGGCTACGATTCCTTCCAAAACTTCACCCGGCTTTCCTCATGGAGAGACAGTTGCTAGGTGATATCAACAAATACAGCATGGTTGGACCCCGCATGTAGCTGCCCGTTCTATTCGCCTCGGAAAAATAAACTGGACAAAGTTACATTCGGGGCTAAACTCAAAACATTCTGGGCTGAAGACCCGGCAAAATCGGATGACGCCGCTCCTGGTGTAAACCGGGACATTTTAGCGTCCTGACAGGCTTTTCTCGGGACTCGGGACAAACAATTGAAAATCGGGACTGTCCCGGTCAAATCGGGACGTCTGGTCACCCTAATCATGCCACATGTAGACTTCCTCTATGCCAAGCTCCAAAAGAAGAACATTGATTCGGTCCATATCAAAGGGAGCATCCAACAGTTCCATCAAAGGCTGTACAAGGATACCTTTCCTGAAGATGCACTGAGCAGCACCATGAAAGCGTACCCAATGCTCAGTGGAAGCAAGCAGAAGACAGAGCACACAGTCTCATCTACAGCAAGGAAGAGTTCAAAGCCTGCCGTGGCGCTGTGGACCTATTCCAGCTGTCAATCTCGAAGTGTTTTCAAAAACTGTGACTCTAGTAAAAGTGTTTATTACCACACCCATGACCACGGCTGAAGCTGAGAGGTCCTTCTCAACCTTGAAAAGAATAAAAACTTTTATTGTTACTGAGATGACTGACTTTAATCAGAGAGTCATTGAGAAATTTGCTGGCCAGAAGGAAAGGAGAGCAACATTTATGTTCAAGTAGTTAACATGCTTTCTGGTAGTGGGTGGGAGGATATAGTTATGTTTGTAACTTGAATCTTGTATCATATTGTCTTGCTCTTCTTGAATATAGTTGTTTAAATAAAGTACTGCTGGTTGTTTTGCCCAGTTTCAAAGTGCTGATTTCTGTTTATTTGCCCCCCCCCCTCAAATTGTCAATTTGAGGAAGTGGTTAAAAGTACTCCAGGTGACCTCTTGATGCACAGAAGGTTAAGCTTAAGTCATCAAAATAGTTAAGTTCTTATATGGCATAAAAGTGAATTGTTTAAAGGTTACGAGAACATGAAGAGGAAGTTGCACCAGGCAGAGGACCCAACCCTGTGAGTGTGTGTGTGTGGCAACAGAAGAATCCGCTGTGTGTGTGTGTGTGTGTGTGTGTGTGTGTGTGTGGCAACAGAAGAATCCCCCCAGAGACAGGAGGGTTAGACCCCATTAAGGAAAAGGATAAAGGTTAGATTAAGAGGGATATTGCAGAACGGGGTTCACAACTTGACAGAGACTTTGCTAGCTTGAGCTCCAACTCTTTTTGTCTGAAGCTAGCGATACTCAATGTCTTTTGTGAACCCACATATGTGATTGTAACTTATTTGCTGGACTCAGTAAACTTTTCTTAACCTGAATCTATCGTCTCAGAGTTGATCGTTGAATTTTGGTATCCATAAGTCCATAAACGTATGCACAAGATTTAGAGTAGTTGGAGTCAGACTCGGCTGTTGTCCACCGTACCGATGCGTAAATATCCCAAAGAAAAGAAAAGTCATCTTTACAGATCACCAAGGTGACTGTGGTAAGAGCGTTTTTTCTATTCTGATGGTTCAAAGTAACCGAATCCGGACTGATTAGACTTTACATGCCTAGGAGGATTGTAGTCACCATTCATCAGACTGTTCATCTCGGCCAAAGCTTCTGAGGGTTTATTTGCTTGTCTGAATCATAGACTCTAAAAATTTTCTACTATGGTCTCTAATACGTGAGTATTGTGAACGTCACTTCCGTTTCCGCCTGACTTCCTGTTTTTTGTTGCAGACGACAACGGCAGACGCTTAACGCTTAACGTCTTGCGATTTAAAGTCCTCCACAACGACATACAGTCACTAATTACACCGTTTAGCTGTATTTTAACCGGACCTGTCTGGCCGCAGTTTCTCCGTTGTTTGCAAAACTTTCCTCTGCTCCGTTAGCTAACGTCTAGGTATTTGTTGTGCTAACGGCTAGTTAGCCTGCCTGCTAGCGGGAGTTAAAGCGAACCATTCAGGATTTTGCCTCCTGGGAAATCTATTCTATATTTTGGTAGCAGTAACGGGCTATCCACAGCTTGCTAACACAAGCAGGAGCACTGTATTTCGACTTGTGAAGGTTTTTAGGTTTTACGAGAAGGCCTCCATCAACGTTGCTACTAGCTAAACTAGCAAGCTACACGATGCCCCCCCTCAACTGTTCACCTGGCTGTGACTCGTGCCTCCTGTTCAGCCAGAAGATAGTGGAACTTGAAGCCAGAATATCGACTCTCCACCAGATCAAGGCAAGTGAAGACTTCCTCGACTCCATTATCATTGGAAGTTCCCCCCCCACACACACTGACGGATGTTTTGATTCCACTGTGCCCTGCAATACTCTCACCCCACCACGCACTAATACAACCTCTGTCCCTGTTGTCTCTACTCGGCTTCTGCCGAGCTCCACTCCACACCAGCCTGAGCCATGGCGTGTAAGCAAGCACCAGAGCAGGCGGTCAGGACAGCGCTCAGCCCCAGCCCAACCCCTACAACTAGAAAACCGCTACAGCATTCTGATGAACGACAAGGGGTTCCCTTCTCTGCCACGTCCCCACGCAGCTCATCCTGGTCCATCCACACAGTCGACGCGCCCATTGAGGGCGGACTCTCCCCCCTCGGACTCATCAACCTCCACGCTGGTCATCGGAAGCTCCATGGTAAGGGACATCCACATTCCCGCTTTACCTAGCGGTCCCTCCAAGGTCTACTGCTTCCCCGGTGCCAAGGTCCGTGACATCCGGCACAAACTTCCCGGCATCCTCGCCCGCCACGCCAAGGTCGACAAGATCATCGTGCATGTGGGCACAAACGACATCAGAGAGAGACGGTCGATAGCACTCCAGGAAGACTTCACCACTCTCCTCTCCAGCCTGATGGGCACAGGTAAGCGGATTGTCATCTCTGGGCCTCTACCTACCTACAGGAAGGGTGCGGAGAGATGGTCCAGACTGTTCTGGCTCCACACCTGGCTGGAACCACTCTGCACTTCCCTGAGCATTCCCTATGTCGACAACTTCAACTTGTTCTGGGAGATGCCCAACCTCCTGAAGCATGATGGTCTCCATCCAAACCGACACGGAGCCAGGATGCTATCTGACAACATAACGACCACACTGAAAGGCAAGTATTGACATTATGTTGAAAATATCACAGATTCATGTCCCCCAGGTATTAATCCTGATAGCACTATACAAGTGGATGAATCGGAAAATGTTTTCTGTAGGATAACATGTAGTACTAGTATTATTCCAGTAACGTGTAGTACTAGTACTATTCCAGTAACATGTAGTACTAGTACTATTCCAATTATAATCAACAACAGACCACACAAAGTGGTGAATAGAGGGGCAATACTTAACAACCTAATTGGAATTAAAACTACCACTGCAATGATAGAAAAGGATAGGAAAATTAGATGTGGATTACTAAATATCAGATCTTTGTCTTCTAAAGCAGTATTAGTAAATGAATTGATATCTGATAATCAAATTGATCTATTCTGTCTTACTGAAACCTGGCTGGGCCATGAAGAATATGTTAGTCTAAATGAAGCCACCCCTCCCAGTCATATTAACACTCAAATTCCTAGAGGCTCAGGCCGAGGAGGGGGAGTTGCAGCCATATTTGATTCAAGCCTGTTAATTAACCCTAAACCCAAACTAAATTATAACTCTTTTGAAAGCCTTGTTCTTAATCTTCAACATCCAACACGGAAATCAGAACAGCCAATTATATTTGTTGTTGTCTACCGAGCTCCAGGTCCGTATTCTGAATTTTTATCTGAATTCTCAGAGTTTTTATCATGTGTAGTCCTTAAATCAGACCAAGTACTTATTGTAGGTGATTTTAATATCCATGTGGACGTTGACAGCAATAGCCTTACTACTGCTTTCAACTCATTACTGGATTCAATCGGTTTCAGTCAGAGTGTGCACAAGGCGATGCACTGTTTTAACCACACCCTCGACCTTGTGCTGGCATATGGTATTGAAATTGAGGATTTAATAATATTTCCGCAGAATCTGGTATTATCAGATCATTTTTTAATTACTTTTGAATTCTTGCTACCTGACCATACTAAACCAGATAATAGCTTCTACACTAGATGCCTATCTGACAGTGCTATAGCTAAATTTAAGGAAAGTATTCCTACAGCATTCCAGTCTATGTCGTGCCTTAACATAACAGAGGACCTCTATGTTAACCTCAGTCCCTCTCAAATTGATACATTTGTAGACGGTGCTACAACTTGCCTACGGACGACCTTAGACTCTGTAGCTCCTCTCACAAAGAAGACGATAAAGCAAAGGAAAATAGCTCCTTGGTATAACTCCCAAACTTGCAAATTAAAACAAATCTCACGAAACCTCGAAAGTAAGTGGCGCTCCAACAAAGTGGAAGAATCCCGTTTGGAATGGCAAGAAAGTCTCAAAACCTATAGGAAGGCCCTAAGAAAGGCCAGATCAGACTATTACTCATCACTAATAGAAGAAAACAAGAACAACCCAAGGTTTCTTTCCAGCACTGTAGCCAGGCTGACAGATAGCCACAGCTCTACTGAGCCATCTATTCCTCTAGCTCTGAGTAGTGATGACTTCATGAGCTTCTTTAATGATAAAATTATAACAATTAGAGATAAAATTCATCACCTTTTGCCCTTAACTTCTAACAGTTCATCTTTAAATGCAGGACCGCTAGAAAGAACGACGAGTCCCGACATATACTTAGACTGCTTTTATCCTATAGACCTTCAACAATTAATGTTAAAGATATCCTCAGCTAAGCCATCTACCTGTCTCTTAGACCCCATCCCAACGAGATTACTCAAAGAAGCGTTACCCGTGGTAAACACTTAATTACTAGATATGATCAATATGTTCTTACTAACAGGTTATGTACCGCAGTCATTTAAAATTGCTGTGATAAAACCTCTTCTGAAAAAACCCACCCTAGATCCTGAGGTCTTAGCAAACTATAGACCTATATCAAACCTTCCCTTTCTATCCAAGATCCTTGAGAAGGTGGTTGCTAATCAGTTATGTGATTTTCTACATAGCAACAGTCTATTTGATGATTTTCAATCAGGATTTAGAAAGAATCATAGCACAGAGACGGCACTGGTGAAAATTACTAACGACGTTCTAACTGCTGCAGACAAAGGATTTGTCTCCATTCTTGTTCTACTAGATCTTAGTGCTGCATTTGACACTATTGACCATACCATCCTGTTACAGAGACTGGAACACTTAGTTGGCATTAAAGGAATCACACTAAGCTGGTTTAAGTCCTATTTCTCTGAACGATCCCAATTTGTTAATGTTAATGATAAACCCTCCAAGCACGCTAAAGTTAGCCATGGCGTTCCTCAAGGCTCAGTGCTTGGACCAATTCTATTTTCCTTATATATGCTTCCTCTAGGTAATATTATTAGGAAACACTCAATTAACTATCACTGTTACGCAGACGATACCCAATTATATCTGTCAATTAAGCCAGATGAAAGTGGTCAGTTAGCAAGACTTCAAACATGTATTGAGGATATAAAATCCTGGATGACCCACAATTTCCTGATGTTAAACTCAGACAAAACTGAAGTTATTGTGATAGGACCAATGCACCGCCGAACTTCGTTTTCGAAAGATATAGTTACTCTGGATGGTATTACCCTGGCCTCCAGCACTGCTGTCAGAAATGTAGGAGTTATTTTTGATCAGGATATATCCTTCAACGCCCACTTAAAACAAACCTCAAGAATAGCCTTTTTCCATCTTCGTAACATTGCCAAAATTAGGAATATCCTGTCTCAAAACGATGCTGAAAAACTAGTCCATGCATTCGTTACTTCTAGACTAGATTACTGCAATTCCTTATTATCAGGTTGCCCAAATAAGTCCCTTAAGACTCTCCAACTGATCCAGAATGCTGCAGCACGTGTTCTGACGAGAACTAAGAGAAGAGATCATATTTCTCCTGTATTAGCTTCTCTGCATTGGCTTCCAGTGAAATATAGGATCGAATTTAAAATCCTCCTCCTGATTTACAAAGCTCTAAATGGTCAAGCACCATCATACTTAGAAGAGCTCATAGTACCTTATTGTCCCACTAGAGCACTGCGCTCCCGGAATGCGGGGCTACTTATGGTTCCTAGAGTCTCTTGAAGTAGACTGGGGGCCAGGGCCTTCAGCTATCAGGCTCCAGTATTGTGGAACCAGCTCCCAGTCTGGGTTCGAGGAGCAGACACCGTCACCACATTTAAGAGTAAACTGAAAACCCTCCTCTTTGATAAAGCTTATAGTTAGGGAACGAGGAGTTGAAGCGTCCACCTAACCCGGCCCACTGCTTCTCCTCGTAGTCATCAGTTTTATACTGTATAATTAATAATCTAGCAAGAGTAGAGGGAGGCAGGCCAGTACAGCCCGATCCAGTTGGGGAGAGTTCTAGCCCGACCAGGCACCTCTCTTTAACCTGCCTCTCTTAAGTTATGCTATTACAATTCTAGACTGCCGGGGAGGCTGTTCCTCCCTAAGACACACTGAGCTGCTCTCTCATCTCTACTTGTTACTTTTGTATGCATCCTGTCCCAGAAATGCTTGTTACTAATCTAGCTCTGGGGAGTTTACTAGATATCTCGGACTTCGGGCCTGTGTCTTTTTCGCCGAAATTCCCTTTCTTCAGCAATTACTAACCAGCAGCTATTGCGTCGCCGGTGAAAGCCCTCCTGCAGTGTTCTCTGTCCTACGGTTGTCTCCGTCATGCTGCCTGGCCCTGTACCCATACGTTCATGCCCTGTACTGGGGTTAGCTTCTGTTTCGGCGGAAGGGGGCTTTCCTATTTGATTATGACTGTGTCAGATAAAAGCAAGGGCCTTGCAGTGGAAGGTGGAAAATATGTGGACAATCTATTAAGGGAAAAATCCCACACATTTTTAAGTACATTTGAGAAGCGCGCACAAGGAGGCTAACCTATCTTACCTTAACAAGGTAAAGGAGAACAGACTCTGTCGCTTTCTTCTGGACTTTTGGTACCACCATGACACCAGGTGAGGGGCACGGACTATGTAGTGTTCACTTTGATGTTGAATGTTGGAATTTCTGGGTATAACGTTATTTTCTCTATGAAAGTATGGACAAAGACAAAAACTAAGGACATTTACTCGATCATTTTACTTTAGTTAGTTTTGCAAACAGATATTACAGTTTTAGTTATCGTTTTTTTGTAACGCCTCGTTTTTATTTTTATTTCAGTTAACAACAAAGTTTTTCCCACCTAGTTTTCATTATTTCATTCGTTTTCGTTAACGATTATAACCTCAGTGCCAACCCAATTCCCTATGGACTTAGTTACTGCCACCCCCAAAATATATAATATATAAATAAAATATATAAATATAATATCCATAATAATGCATCCGGGAGATTTTGGCTTTACTTTGTACAGCGGGATGAAGAGGGGACATGGAGACATTTCGCTATGAGAATTTAACCTGTTAAGTCCGATAACATTTGGAAAGTGTAGAAGAGCCACATGATTAAATCCCTCATCATAAATTATCATATTTTGTGTATCAGGTAAGAGCATTTTAATTTTGTAGTTTATCAAAGTATAATTTACTTAGTTATACTTTGTATACTACTGGGTACATTAGTAGTGTTAAAACATCTGTTGGGAATTGGTATGGTTACAGATTCAATTATTGGCAAATTATCAAAATTTATTTTTAATTATCAAATATTAATAAAGTTATGAATATGTGTATTCATAACTTTACCAAACTGACAAACAATCAAATGGGACAACACCCTGGAATCAGGGACCGATAACTGAGCTGTGAAATAGTCTCATTGGTGGTGTTCCCTTTAAAATACAGATCTGAATAAATTTGATTAATTTCTCTGGTATCTTTGAAGGAACAAAATAGGGTGAATTCAAGCACAGGCCTGTTTAACCAGCAGTTATTACCACACATAGGCTACACAAATAATTACAAACAACTGCTATTTAAAGTATAACAGAATGCATTTAACTTCAAAATGATCAATGGCCAATCAATAATTCTTCAATCATCAAAACCTATATACCTTTTACAAACTACAAGGGATACACAATAGGCTACTTTGCTATTGGCTAGCTGTTTAGCTATTCAATACACGTGTATGCGTGTGTGTGTGTGTGTGTGTGTGTATGTGATTCTCGTAGCTCGCAAGGCTAGCTGTTCAGAAAGGTGCGTAAATGTGTGTGTGTGTGTGTGTGTGTGTGTGTGTAGGTTAGCATGAGGAGCAAGAAAGAAAATGCTTAAAGAGAAAAGAAAAGACATGTTGGATCTTGATTTTCGGGGCTCTGAAAACAAACACTCCTCTTGTTCACTCAGGATTCTGTGCCTAACGTGATGTTACGGCCGGGGTCTGAGAAACTTGGCTAACAAGGGGGATGTTTACACCTTTTTTCACCTTCGTAACATTGCCAAAAACGATGCTGAAATAGTCCATGCATTCGTTACTTCCAGGCTGGACTATTGTAACTCTCTACTATCAGGTTGCTCAAATAAGTCCCTTAAGACTCTCCAGCTGATCCAGAATGCTGCAGCGCTTGTTCTGACAAGAACTAAGAAAATAGATCATATTTCTCCTGTATTAGCTTCTCTGGATTGGGTTCCTGTAAAATTCAGGATTGAATTTAAAGTCCTTTTTCTGACCTACAAAGCCCTAAATGGTCAAGCACCATTATATATTCAAGAGCTCATAGTACCTTATTGTCCCACTAGAGCACTACGCTCCCAGAATGCAGAGTTACTGGTGGTTCCTCAACCCGGTCTCACGGCAGTTCGTGTAAATGCCGGGTGGCGGCCGAAAAGGTCGCTCCATAAGCTGGGAGGCGCCCGAGAGGTGGCCCGCTGGGGACGCGCAACAATAACGGGATGGCGGAGGTTGGGTTTCGGAAAAACCTTACGGAGAAAGGGCGCCTTAAATGCCGGGATGGCGGAGGCTGGGTTTAGGAAAAACCTTACGGAGAAAGGGCGCCTTAAATGCCGGGAGACGCACCACAGTAACACGCGGGACAAAACACCAAACAAAGCACCACACGCGGGACGTGTTCCCCGCTCGCCCGGGTGAAAGTCCTGTGTTGTTTGACCCATCCGCCACCCCGACCAACCTCCCAACGCGGATTTTCGGCTTTTTATATTACTCCCTACCATTTTCGTGCTGTGGCCACAAAATATGCTTCCCATTGAAATACATTACTTCACATTTTCGTGTTGCACGCCACGTAAAAACCCGACAAAAACGTCTCCGTGAACACGTATCAATAGATTGAAATAACATCACATTTACACAAACTGCCATGAGACCGAGCTGGGTTCCTAGAGTCTCTAAAAGTAGAATGGGAGCCGGAGTCTTCAGCTATCAGGCTCCTCTCCTGTGGAACCAGCTCCCGGTCTGGGTTCGGGATGCAGACACCGTCACCACATTGTAGAATAAACTTAAAACTCTTCTCTTTGATAAAGCTTATTTGTAGGGAGTGAGGAGTTGCACCTGCTTCTCTTCATAGTTGTCAGATTCACCTCCCAACCCTTATAGAACTGGCTCAGGTTTGCCTTGCACCAGCTCTTAATTATGCTGTTATAGTTTTAGACTGCCGGGGGACTTCCTTCCTTTGACACACTGAGCCCCTCTTTCCTCTCTCTTTCCCCCTAGTGTGCATCCATGTCCCAGAAATGCTTTTTACTAACCTAGCTCTGGGGAGCTTTTTCCCCGGAGTCCTTATGGTTTGTTTTTTTTCACCCAGAAGTTTTCCTTGGATTAGGGTGGCACTTAAATAATGGTAGCAGCTTTTGCCGTGGCCCTGGTCCGTGCCCTGCTATGCCCTACTATGCCCTGCTACACCCTGCTATGCTCTACAGTGCTCTGCAACGCCCTGCTACATCCTGCAGTGCCCTGCTACACCCTGCAGTCCCCTGCTACGCCCATCCATGTCCTGCTATGCCCTGCAGTGCACTGCTACACCCTGTAACGCCGGCAGTGCCGTGCTATGCCATGAACTACTACAACTACTATTTCTAGTCAAAGTTCCATTATCTTTATTGTGACGATTATTGCCACTGTTCATCACACCCCCAACTGGCACCATCAGACATCGCCTTCCAAGAGCCTGGGTCTGTCCGAGGTTTCTGCCTAAAAGTGAGTTTTCCTCACCAGTCCATGTGAGAACACGAATACGAAGGAACACATACTCGTAGTGGTTTGGCTGACAGGTTGCAAAGTTTAAATGGAGGCCCAGAATCTTTTGTTCAGGAAAAGCACATGTTGGTCATGACTTCTTTTGTCTCAGAATCAGATGCTCTGTGATCTTTTTTTATTTAAAATCAAATTAAACACTACTGCTGGTCCCTACACAGCTTCATATCAGTGTTTTTTAATGTAAAAAGTAACTAAGTGTCACATAAATGAAGTGCAGTAAAATGTACAATATTTACCTCTGACATTTAGTGGAGTAGAAGTATACAGTGAAAAAAAGGGAATACCCGAATGTGCCACCTCTTACTGGAAGAATGTTTTATGTAACTGTGTAAGTGTGGGCGTAACTTGAAGGATCTTGCAGCACTTTCAACACGCTTTGATAAACTATAAAGACTGGAGATTTTCTATCAGTGACAGTCATCAGCTTGTTTTTCTTCTGTCAGCCAATCATCACCTCAGGAAAAGTAATTATATTTCAATTTATTATCACATTTAATCTAATCCTGTATTCATCGAAGGACATTTTATATTTTGAGAAAACTTAGTGTATTTAATATTTAGACATTTTAAATATTAATCTATTTAATATCAAACCATATCTATATTATATGACACAATTATAACTAGCAGGATACTTTAATGTGATAAATGGCTCACTGATCCCAGTCATTAATTGTCTGCATTTATATCCTTGTCTGCAGTATGTTGACTTTGTTTAACGTCTTTCCACAGATGGCATCAGGCTTTCTGTTTGCTTTGTTGCTCTGTTTGTCCATCGGACTGTCGGCTGCATCTGTAAGTAAAAACTATGAAACCATTAATTTAAAAAACAACTCAATGTGTTCCACATGCAGTATAATGCAGTGGTTTCCCAACCTGTAAGATTATGAGACAGTTATTAATTAATCTTACTAGTTTTAATGTAGGTTGAGTGCAAACTGTAAGCTGAAAAATTAGATAAGTTTGTTCTGTGAAGCACTTTGGGCTGAATGTTTGTATGAAATGTGTTATATAAATAAAGTTGAGTTGAGTAATCCTGTAATTAGACTGCTCGTGTTTAATACGTCTCTCTGTGATCACAGTGTTGTGGACAAACCTGCTGCCCAGGTCAGTACAGTATCTCTGACTCGTTGCTCTGATTGTATTTGACTTGTTTGTTCATATAATCTTAGGTAGGGGTTTGTATTTTTTGTTGTGTGTGTGTGTGTGTGTGTGTGTGTGTGTGTGTGTGTGTGTGTGTGTGTGCGCGCCTCCTTCCTCTCTTCTCCATTTTGGTTTGTCTTGGATTTTTCAACTTGCAGATTTTTCTAATCAAGGAATTTTCAGGAAGACCAAGGTGTTGCAAAACACAAGATCTTAATTCAACCAAAGACCTGAGTTTCTCTGCAGAGGAACTGAAGACATTCTCTAGCATGCCAGTCATTTATATATTTGAGAAGATGGAGTCCATATCAGTTCATCACGCGTTTAATATTAGGTAATACATAAGGCCATTGACCTCGCTGTCCCTGGCTGTAGGCCCAGATGTTAACTTCCCGTACATCTGCTCTTGACTGATTGCATCACTCAGAAGGATATATTACATCCTGATCGGGATTAGGGAGAAAAGAATTGTTAGGTTTCTGAAGGAAGGATGGGAGAAGCTTGTAGCAAAATTATCTATATCATTTATTATTACAAACAGAAGACATGCAACGCTGCCTCACAGAAGTTTAAAAACAAAGCAAGCTGGCTATTGACAAGCAGAGGTCAATCAACTTCACATGCTTCACTCAACATTGTCTTGAAGGTTCCTGCCCTCCTGGTTGGACTCAGTTCGGCTCTCGCTGTTTCAGTTTCAACATCCAGGGAAAGAGTTGGATCGATGCAGAGGTACAGCAGTTTTATCAAGACTGTCCTGACCTATATTTAGATTTCTAGTGGCGGTGTCCTCTAGTGGCCATAGTAGTTATGACAGGAGCAAAACATAAATCACTTTACTTCCTGCTTTGCTGCCATCATAACTACTATGGCCATTAGAGGGCACCGATACTATAAACCTAAATATGAGTCCTAATTGCTGCCTGAACAAACGACTTATGGGACTGTTTTTTGGGGGAGGACTGTCTCTAAAAGTATTAATACTTTGTTACAGTAAAAGTCTGCATTGTCCAAAGGTATGTCAGTATAAAAATGAGATGTCCTGATATCGCATATGTTAAAATTGTAATTAGGTTCATGTTTTTTTTCTTAAATATTTTTAAACTATTATATTGTCTCCATTAGAACTTCTGCAACTCTGATGGTGGGAATCTGGCTTCAGTCCACTCAGAAGAGGAACATGAATTCCTCAGAACCTTCATTAACCAAGTGACCGGTGCAAACCAAACTTCCTGGATCGGAGGCTTTGACTCAGTGCAAGTAAGGCTTTTATCATCACAGGAAGTGATGTCACTTGTCTCTTGAGCTATCGAAAAAACGAAATTTGATGAAAGAAATAAAGAACAGAAAGAGGAAAAGTACTCTAAATAATCAAACAGATAAAAAGGAGGATCCTCTTTTGATTTTCTTTGACTTTGAACCAATCTTTCTCCTCCAGGAGGGCGTGTGGATGTGGTCTGATGGATCCACATTCGACTACAAAAGCTGGACTCCGGGGCAGCCTGACAACAAAGGTGGAGTGGAGAACTGTCTTCAGATGAACTACAAGGGTAAAAAACAACAAAATATGAAACATCTTGTCTTTTAAATAAACATGGTGATCCAAAAATTATCTATAAACGTATCGCAGGTAGTCGTATGTTCCAGTCTGAAAGATAAAAAGTTAGACATTAAACTCTGGAAAATCTCTCTACAGGAAAGAACTGGAACGACGGGCCGTACAACAAAATGTCTCCTTTCCTGTGCTCCAAGAACCTGTGAGGCCTCCCACCATCATGATCTCACTACAGCTCATCTATAATCTCTTTCATTGATTCACTTTGAGTTTGTTCTGCAGACAGAAACAGCTCTCTGCTGACAGACTCACTTTCACTTGTTTATTATCTGAAGAGTTAGGAAACGGTTCACATTTGAGTTTTAACATAAGAAGGAAACTGACTCTCTGAGCTGGACAAAAACATAATCAGTTATTGGACTTTTAATCTAGTAAATATTAGAAAATGAAATACAGAAAACATTTGAATACTCTGACATCTTTTCCATTTTAGTTTACTGAATATTGTCTGTCAGCTCTGTCCAAAGGTAACAACATCCACCTACCAGACATGAGTGGTGATGATCGTCTCTTCAAAAATGTCCAACTAGAAAATAAAATCCAAATGTTGTCCAAACTTTCTGTGATACAAGAGGAGTTTCTGGTGTGTTGGGATCTTTATTCGTCTGTTTTCCTTCACTATATAATCAATAAGTATTCAAAAATAAAGACATATTGTCACAAACTTTGTCTGGTCCTGACTTATTGACTCTTGTTTTCTCTAAAGGGACAAATAATTATATATATTTATGAATAATATTTTATTCCTTTTCTTAAATAATTACAATAAAAGCAAGGTTAAGATCCTAATCCAAATGATAAATAAAGACATTGATGAATAGGTTAGGTAATAAGATAATAAAGTTTATTTGAAAGTAAGACCACATGAATTTACTCTTGCGCGATAATGAAGTTAATTTAGACTTTTTAAGGAATGTATGAGAGAAAAACAAAATCAAACCCAAAACAAGTGTAACGTCATGTAAGTCTGTATCGAGGTATCGTGACACACGGTGGAACTAAAAGTACCTGAAACCACAGTGCCGAAATATTAATAATAGGTTGGTGTCATGAATGGATATGCAGTTTTGTGTGTGACCACCGGGTGGAGCATTGACACCGGAGATGCATATAGGAATCAACAGCCACAGGTACAGGTGTGTGGCGAAGGGGAAAGCAAGCATGTTTTTACCGTGTCAGCGTGGCGTGTCAGTGGTATTGTTTGATTTAACTCTAAGGGCCCCCTAGGGGATATAAGTGGGCAGTGTGGGCATGGGTGGAACTGGGTATCATTTCTTGGGAGCCATATGGTTCCTTCAACATGGGCCCACATGGGGAGGCCATGTGGGCTGACCGTGTGGGCCCTGTAAGGGATAAGAATGGGCTAAGTGGGCATTGGCTGGAAGTAGGCAAGTTGTGTGGGCCCCATGTCGGTTCTATAACATGTGCCCCACATGGGAAGCCCATGTGGGCCTACTCTATGGGCCCCAAAAGGGACCTAATTGGGCAAAGTCAGCACGGGGTGGAACTTGGTAATAATATTTGGGGCCCATATTGTTCCAGTAACATGGGCCCCACATAGTAAGCCCATGTGGGCCAACTCTAGGGGCCCCATAGGGGATATAAGTGGGCAGGATGGGCATGGGGGGGAACTGGGTATAATTTCTTGGGCCCCATATGGTTCCTTCAACATGGGCCCACATGGGGAGGCCATGTGGGATGACCGTGTGGGCCCTGTAAGGGATAAGAATGGGCTAAGTGGGCATTGGCTGGAAGTAGGCAAGTTGTGTGGGCCCCATGTCGGTTCTATAACATGTGCCCCACATGGGAAGCCTATGTGGGCCTACTCTATGGGCCCCACAAAGGACCTAATTGGGCAAAGTCAGCAAGGGGTGGAACTTGATAATAATATTTGGGGCCCATGTTGTTCCAGTAACATGGGCCCCACATAGTAAGCCCATGTAGGCCTACTCTATGGGCCCCACAAGGGACCTAATTGGGCATTTCGGCATGGGGTGGAACTTGGTAATATTATTTGGTGCCCATGTTGCTTTAGTAATTTTATTTTTTGTATTATCTACACTTATGCTCACCCCAAATTTGCACAAATTTTGTAAAAATGTAAAGGGCTGCAGTTTGGATCACAAATTTTGGGTACACACTCTTGGCCCCAGAATTTGGCAAACCAAATGTGATGCATGTACGAATTGGGGAAACATTTTTCTCTTTTTTTAGAGCACAAAGGGTGTTCAAGCAGTGCTATACTGGCCAAAGGTTAGACAGCTTTCTAATGTTGTGTGTCATTTTTTGATGTGTTTTTTTATTTATTGTTTGCATCTTAAAAACATCAAAATCCCAGTTAAACATTGGTGGACTATCTTTTATAATCATAATTAACGTAAATACAGACATGAGGATACATGGACATGTGAAACATTCTCAGTTCAGAATAAAACAGGGTATCAACCCTTATTAAAATCTACAGGCTGAAGGCCGTCTCAAAGCTCTCTTTTCTGCCCCGAGGAGCGAGCATCGAGGAGCTATGAGCGAGAATACAGAGAGCAGCCTTCCTGGAAGCCTTGCAGCTGAAGGAGTTGCAAACTCCTCCCAAACAGCAAGGAAGGGAGGCAAGTAGAGGAGTCAGGGATGCAATTTAACCCTTGTGTTGTCTTCCTGTCAACCTTGAAAAAAAAAAACCTTTTAAATTGTTACATTTTTCTTCTACACATTTTCAGTGCTTATTTCTACATCCAATATTTTATGATATAAAACAAATATTGAAAACGGGTCAATGTGACCCGAAGTCAACACAATTAAGCGACATGAGATGCAGCTATAGTGTCGAAACAGTTGACCCTCTGGCACAAAAAAACATTAAACTTTACGGTAAAACTTTTCCCAGAGACTTACATGGAGAAAGAGATGTCTGTAAATCAGTGGAGACATTTTTTGAGAATCAAATCCCCCCACGAAATGACTCGTAACTTAAGTAACTAGTAACTAAAGCTGTAACAGATAAATGTAGTGGAGTAACTAAAGTAACTAGTAACTAAAGCGGTAACAGATGAATGTAGCGGAGTAACTAAAGTAACTAGTAACTAAAGCTGTAAGAGATAAATGTAGTGGAGTAACTAAAGTAACCAAAGCTGTGACAGATGAATGTAGCAGAGTAACTAAAGTAACTAGTAACTAAAGCTGTAACAGATGAATGTAGTGGAGTAAAAAGTCCAATATTTCTCTCTGAAATGTAGTGGAGTAGAAGTAGAAAGTGGCATGAAAAGAAAAGACTCAAGTAAAGTACAAGTACCTCAACATTTGGACTTGAGTAAATGGAACAGTTACTTTCTACCCCTGAAAACCAGTAACAATAATCATGATGTGTTTTCTGTGTTTTAGGGGAAAGCCCACAGTGGAGTACGACCCCGGTAGTGACAACCTGCCGGCCCTCTCGACTCTAATGTAACCGTGCAACTTGCCGGCCCTCTCGACTCTAATGTAACCGTGCAACCCTGCTCTAATGCCCTCCTGGACTCTAATGTAACCGTGCAACCTGCCGGCCCTCTCTACTCTAATGTAACCGTGCAACCGGCCGGCCCTCTCGACTCTAATGTAACCGTGCAACCTGCCGGCCCTCTCGACTCTAATGTAACCGTGCAACCTGCCGGTCCTCTCGACTCTAATGTAACCGTGCAACCTGCCGGCCCTCTGGACTCTAATGTAACCGTGCAACCTGCCGGCCCTCTCTACTCTAATGTAACCGTGCAACCTGCCGGCCCTCTCGACTCTAATGTAACCGTGCAACCTGCCGGCCCTCTCGACTCTAATGTAACCGTGCAACCTGCCGGTCCTCTCGACACTAATGTAACCGTGCAACCGGCCGGCCCTCTCGACTCTAATGTAACCGTGCAACCTGCCGGGCCGCTCGACTGTAACCGTGCAACCTGCCGGCCCTCTCGAGTCTAATGTAACCGTGCAACCTGCCGGCCCTCTCGACTCTAATGTAACCGTGCAACCTGCCGGCCCTCTCTACTCTAATGTAACCGTGCAACCGGCCGGCCCTCTCGACTCTAATGTAACCGTGCAACCTGCCGGCCCTCTCGACTCTAATGTAACCGTGCAACCTGTCGGCCTTCTCGACTCTAATGTAACCGTGCAACCGGCCGGCCCTCTCGACTCTAATGTAACCGTGCAACCTGCCGGCCCTCTCGACTCTAATGTAACCGTGCAAGCTGTCGGCCTTCTCGACTCTAATGTAACCGTGCAACCGGCCGGCCCTTTCGACTCTAATGTAACCGTGCAACCTGCCAGCCCTTTCGACTCTAATGTAACCGTGCAACCGGCCGGCCCTCTCGACTCTAATGTAACCGTGCAACCTGCCGGCCCTCTCGACTCTAATGTAACCGTGCAACCTGCCGGCCCTCTCGACTCTAATGTAACCGTGCAACCGGCCGGCCCGCTCAACTCTAATGTAACCGTGCAACCTGCCGGCCCTCTCGACTCTAATGTAACCGTGCAACCGGCAGGCCCGCTCGACTCTAATGTAACCGGCCCTGCCGCCCTCAACTCTAATGTAACCGTGCAACCTGCCGTCTTTAATGTAACGTGCAACCTGCCGGCCCTCTCGACTCTAATGTAACCGTGCAACCGGCCGGCCCGCTCGACTCTAATGTAACCGTGCAACTTGCCGGCCCTCTCGACTCTAATGTAACCGTGCAACCGGCCGGCCCGCTCGACTCTAATGTAACCGTGCAACTTGCCGGCCCTCTCGTCTTTAATGTAACCGTGCAACCTGCCGGCCCTCTCTACTCTAATGTAACCGTGCAACCTGCCGGCCCGCTCAACTCTAATGTAACCGTGCAACCTGCCGGCCCTCTCGACTCTAATGTAACCGTGCAACCTGCCGGCCCTCTCGACTGTAATGAAACCGTGCAACCGGCCGGCCTTCTCGACTCTAATGTAACCGTGCAACCTGCTGGCCCTCTCGACTCTAATGTAACCGTGCAACCTGCCGGCCCTCTCGACTCTAATGTAACCGTGCAACCTGCCGGCCCTCTCTACTCTAATGTAACCGTGCAACCGGCCGACCCTCTCGACTCTAATGTAACCGTGCAACCTGCCGGCCCTCTCGTCTCTAATGTAACCGTGCAACCTGCCGGCCCGCTCAACTCTAATGTAACCGTGCAACCTGCCGGCCCTCTCGACTCTAATGTAACCGTGCAACCTGCCGGCCCTCTCGACTGTAATGAAACCGTGCAACCGGCCGGCCTTCTCGACTCTAATGTAACCGTGCAACCTGCAGGCCCTCTCGACTCTAATGTAACCGTGCAACCTGCCGGCCCTCTCAAGTCTAATGTAACCGTGCAACCGGCCGACCCTCTCGACTCTAATGTAACCGTGCAACCTGCCGGCCCTCTCGTCTCTAATGTAACCGTGCAACCTGCCGGCCTCTCGACTCTAATGTAACCGTGCAACCTGCCGGCCGCTCGAGTCTAATGTTATCAAGCGGTGTCTTGGTTCTCGGCAAGTTTGAGTTATTAACCGAGCCTTGTTTCTTGTGCATCTTAGAGGATTGTGTTCACGGCAATTCACACATTATCGATGGGGAAGTTCAGTACATCACATACAAATACACATCATGTTATCTTGGTAGTTAAGTTAAATGTTAGAGAAGTGAATGTTGCTACGTGGTAGCTAGGCTAGGCTGTCACAAGGAGACCGCGCACCAGGCTACTGAACGAGACCGTAAGGACCGTAACCGAGGCTACTGCATGAGTCTATATTCAAACGGGTGTATAGGTTCTTGGCAAGTTTGACTTATCAACCGATAGCAGAAGCCTTTCTCGTGCATCTTAGAGGATTATGTACATACAAATTAATAGATTACATTATTGATGGATATCACATACAAATGCACGTCATGTTATCTTAGTAGTTATGTTAAGTTAAATGTTTGTTACGTGATAGGTAGGCTGTCACCAGTAGACTGTGCACCAGACTACTGAACAAGACCGTAACCGTGCCTAATGCATGAGTCATGTAATCAAACGGGTGTCTAGGTTCTCAGCAAGTTGAGTTATCAACCGATAGCAGAAGCCTTTATGTCTCATGCATTTTAGCCCTGTGACGCCTGAATTTATTCACAATTATATACACAAATTTATTATGTGTGTTTCTGGCTCCAAGCTGATGCTAAATAAAGTTGAGATTGTTAATTTGTCTATAGCATATAGAATAGATATAAATTTAGGTATGATGCAAATTAGCAAGAACAGGCATTCATGGTAAAATTCTTTACAAAATGGTCAAATTAATAAAACACATTTTCCCATCTCAGATATGTAGATTTTATTCATGTCACAAAGTAACTGACAAATAAATTAATCTTGACAACAGCAAGAAAGAAAACACTCTCCTAATCCCTAACATTGACAGTAGTCTTTTTAGGGTTAGGGTTAGGGGTTAGGGTTAGGGGTTAGGGTTAATTTCGCTTCCGTGAACTGAATGTAGTTCCCACTCCGACCGGTCGTACGAGAAACCAGTGCGTGCAAAAGGTTCCTAGGTATGTATCGAATGTAAACAAACCGGCATTGGGGGAATACACACGCTATCTCGCCTGCAGTCGGAATGGAAGGGTTTGATGCAAATTAGCGACAGCTGGCGTTAAGGGGTCAGAATTGTGTTCATGGAAATTCATATGCTACATTACCAAGGGGAAAGTATTAGGCCTATATCATACAAATACACGTAATGTTATCTTGATAGTTATGTAAAGTTAAACGCGATCACCCCCCCACCCCTCCCCCCCCCACTGCCGAGGGCACGCGAACCGGTGACCGATTCTATTAACTCGGTAGGAAAACCAACGACCGTCCGGTTGAACCGACTCTCGTAAGAGTCGGTTGTCCCATCACTAAAGGACAGACAATGAGTTAGCTTTTTTGTCTTTGTTTCCTTGTTTTTATCTCTATGTCTTCTTCTGTTCAAGAACACTGGGAGCAACACAAAAAAACAGTCAAATTCACACACAAACCACCATTAAAGCTGATTCTGGTTATGGTGAATCCCATTCATCGGCAATTATACTGTACATGTTAGTCTTTATGAATGTGTTTGAAAATACTTTCATCAGCTGTCTTCTGCTGAAGTTTGACATACCTATTTTAATAATAAAATCTTATATTTCATAGTGTTGTCTCCCAAGTTCATCATTGAGTAGCTTAATTTGCAATTCACCAATGGGATTAAAAAAGTTCTCCATCTATTATGGCGAATACCAATGAAAAATTGTGCAACTTAACATTTCCATATTTATCAGTAAGTACCACAAGCCCATGACAGGCTAGTAAAACTTCTGCACACTTTTAAATGTTTTCAGTTTTTGTCTGTTTAAAGTGAAGTGTTATGAGAAGTTTAGAGTAGGGTGTTGTACAGGGGTTGTATTAAATTATAAATGATCATTAAAATGCCAGATTTTTCAATGGGAGTTTGGTGTGGAAAGACAAAGCTTCAGTGCGTAATATTTTTATATTAATGAACATTGTTATGCAGAAAGGGCTAATGAGTGGGCTATGACTGCTGAACAGGTGCTGAGTTGTGTAGATATCAGTGGCGTTAAAAAAGGTCACTAGGGCACCGCCCACATAATTTCTATGTAAATACAAGATGTTTCATGCGGTTCTATGGGCGAGGGGCGCTGATACATGAATGTCTATGTAAGTCCTTAAACTTTCAACAAGCTTGTGACCTGAAGCTGGTCTCTAATTGGTTTCTTGAAGATTCTCCTCCGGGCGCTGCTCGCTGCATCCCTTGCGAATAGAATTGGATACGTGTTATTTTATCCAATCTGATTGATTCTTCACACCTGTCATTCAACTTCACACTCTTGGCCACTACTTGCGCAGGCGATACCGTCACTCCGCCAAAACCTTGCAAGCTGACGATCACACAAATCACTTTAGTAGAGATAATACCAGCAGTTAAACCAAATTATGTCATTGATTTACAGTAAAAAACTTTCACAAGGCGTTTGCTGGAAGAAAAAAAGTGGATAAAGGATCTCGGACCGGACCACCAGCAGCAGGCCAGTGACCGAAGACGAAGCTACACCACGGGCTTCACCGTGGGCTTCACCTGCTCTTGTTATGTGAAACGGAGTTGGCTGGCTGGATGTGATGTTAGCAATGCCTTTGCTTTCCCTGTCTTTTATTTCAAAGTGTCGGCACTGAGGTTTT
Organism: Perca flavescens; assembly: GCF_004354835.1. Lineage (NCBI taxonomy): Eukaryota > Metazoa > Chordata > Actinopteri > Perciformes > Percidae > Perca > Perca flavescens. Next base: position 1,286,775 of record NC_041341.1, read on the forward strand.
GTGGACAACAACAGGGGTAAGAGACCTAAAATAAAATGCAAACGTCATGAAAGTAGCCGCAGCCATCTTGATAATAGCATGAAGCTAACATTTTTTGGCAGAGTTAGCATTGCTGAAGAACTAGATGAAGGCTACAGGATTGGCATTAGAAAGCACAACGAAGAGGACACATACTGTCCAGGTTAATAGACTGTGTGAAATCTTCTGGAGCCTTTGAGTTGGCTTTACCTAGCCATGGTGAGAGTGAGAGCTCAGATATCCCAGGGATATTTTGCGGGTTGGTGGATTTTGTTGCCTCTCTCAATGGAGCTTTGAAAGAGCACCTTGACAGCGCCACTGTATTTAAGGGAACGTCAAAAACTATACAGAACGAGCTAATGGACTGTATTTTGTCTGTTAAAAAAGAAAAAAATCAAAGAAGTGATTTTTTTATCGATCTAGGCAGATGAAACAACAGATCTTGCCACACAGTCCCAACTTGTGCTTGTACTGCACTACATTGACAACAAAAACAACATGCAGGGAAGATTTTTTTAGTTCATCCCTATGCAGTCAGCTGCAACTGAGTCCATTGCTACGGCACTAAAAGAGCATCTTGCTACTATCCTTCCCAAGGATCAGAAAAGTAAGCTCATCTGCCAGGCATATGATTGGGCCAGCATGATGAGGGGTGCCATTGCAGGTGTTCAGAGGAAAATACAAGATGTGTACCCAAATGTCCACTGCATCCACTGCTACGCACATCTGCTCATCCTAATAATGCAACAGGCCAGCTCTTACATATCCAAGGTGAGAATTTTTGTTTTCCAAGTCATCCAAGCAGACAAGTTTTCTGTATAAAGTGGTTGCCCATTGACTGACAATAAGATACAAGACTCAGGTGACTTTGACCCCAATACTGTCAGAGAAGCAGGAGCCCTGGCCATGCTACTGGAGGATCAGGATTTTAAGTTCTTTTTGAAACTTCATCACCACATCATGCCACATGTAGACTTCCTCTATGCCAAGCTCCAGAAGAACATTGATTCGGTCCATATCAAAGGGAGCATCCAACAGTTCCATCAAAGGCTGTACAACAGGGGTCGGCAACCTTTTTGATATGAAGTGCCCTTTTCAAAATTTCTTGTTTATTAGTGTGCAATGTTAACATTAAGTTTTATTATGACATCACATCAAAATGTAATATCCAGGGAATTTTATTCCATAGCAACATTTGATAACATGTATTTCTCATAATCAGGACCTTGTAAGTATTATTATTATTATTGTATATTATTATTATGATTATGGAAACATGGTTTTAGTATGCAGTCCTGATTGGTGGAAAATGGGCTGACAAAACTATCACTGTCAAAGAGCCTGAGGAAAAGTTGTGGAAAAGCCCAGCTTTAATGATGAATGGACCGATAAGCAGGTCCTGTATGCCTCATTTTCAATGAAACAATGCTGTGGCAAAATAATAACACAACCAGCATCATTATCAAGAATGAAGAACATAACGATTGCGTCATTCACGTGCATATTAAGTAGCCACATGTATTTGTTTTGGTCTTATAATGCATCCATATTTGCCGCTCCAGCGGAGAGGATGGTTTCTTCAGCCAGCTTAAGTTTATAAGAATTTGTCCAAATTTCAAGATTCCCTGCAAACTAAGATAAACAGACTACAAACCGACAGCTTTTGTTTTAGCTTGTTTTGTAAAAATGTGCTATTTGCAGAGTATAAAGCTGTGTTTGCGTAAAACAGCGCGGTGGACAAGAGTGGACTGAGCAGACAGAGCAGATTGAAATATCGCTTTCTACATGTTTATGCCGGTCTACACAGGTGAGTGCATTGATAAGTTTTGACTTTTAACTCACGAAGGTTTAATTGTAGCCTCCTTACAGTAACGAGACCAGCGTTAGTTCATCAGCCCCAGCGGCTGTTGGTAATCCTCTTTGTATTGTTCCCAGTCAGAGATATAAGTCAATCAAACTACCGTAAATAACAGGTCGCGCACAGGTACCGATTTATGTTTTCCTCCGTGGGTGCTCACACGCGCACACAGTTTAAATAAAGAAAGTAGTCAACAATGTTTGCATTTCAGAACCTTAGGAAATGGACAGCGGCCGACACGAACACACACGCCATACTAAAGCCGTAAAGTAGCCTATCTTTCAACTCAGGACAGCGCCACTTCTCACAGATAGAGATATGATTGGGGATGAGAAGTTTAATCAGCTTCGTGGGAAATTATAAATCAATGCCACCGCCATGACCAATCACTCTATGACAGACGCTCCACTAAGCACCACCTGCAATGTTTAATATTAAATGAATGTAAAAATGAACTGGGAGTCTGGCACACGTGGGTGCTCAGTATTTTCCGTGGGTGCTCGAGCTCCCACGGTATCGGCACCTATGAGGTCGCGGAACTGTGAAAGATGTAATTCGGCATGCGGATGAGAGAGTGCTTCAGCATTTCAACCATGATTTCAACACATCAATAACTCTCTTGCACACATATTGCCAGCGTGCCATTGGTTAAGGTCCCGCGTGCCCATGGTGGCACGCGTGCCTAAGGTTGCCGACCCCTGCTGTACAAGGATACCTTTCCTGAAGATACATTGAGCAGCACCATGAAAGCGTACCCAATGCTCAGTGGAAGCAAGCAGAAGACAGAGCTCAGTCTCATCTACAGCAAGGAAGAGTTCAAAGCCTGCCGTGGTACTGTTGACCTATTCCAGCTCTCAATCTCGAAGAAGTCTTTTCAAAATCTGTGACTCTATTAAAAGTGTTCATTACCACACCCAGCCGAAGCTGAGAGGTCCTTCTCAACCTTGAAAAGAATAAAAACTTTTCTCAGAAACACCATAACCCAGGAGAAGCTGAATGCATTGGCCATGCTCTAAATGGAACAGAGACTTGTTACTGAGATGACTGACTTTAATCAGAGTTATTGAGTTATTGAGAAATTTGCTGGCCAGAAGGAAAGGAGAGCAAAATTAATGTTCAAGTAGTTAACATGCTTTTTGGTAGTAGAGTTATTATTATGTTATAGGTATTAAGCCACGCTTCCTCCCGCTTTTGGTGTTCCTGCGTATTTTTTTAAGAGTATGTGTGTACGTGCTAGTTGCAAAAGAGGTGTGTGCAGTCAAATTGTAGAAGTGGTTAAAAGTACTCTGGGCGACCTCTTGATACACAGAAGGTTAAGCTTAAGTCAACAAAATAGTTAAGTTCTTATATGACATATGGAATTTTTTAAAGGTTATGAGAACAAGAAGAGGAAGTTGCACCAGGCAGAGGACACAACCCTGTGTGTGTGTGTGTGTGTGTGTGTGTGTGTGTGTGTGTGTGTGTGTGGCAACACACAAGAATCTGCCCGGAGACAGGAGGATTACACCCCATCAAGGAAAAGGATAAAGGTTAGATTAAGAGGGATATTGAAGAACGGGGCTCACAACTTGACAGAGACTTTGGTAGCCTGAACTCCGACACCTTTGTCTGAAGCTAGCGATACTCAGTGTCTTTTGTGAACCCACTTATGTGATTGTAACTTATCTGCTGGACTCAGTAAACTTTTCTTAACCTGAATCTATCTTCTCAGAGTTGATCCTTGAGTTTTGTTATCCATAAGTCCTATCAACAAATGCGCAGGAATTAGAGTAGATGGAGACAGATATGTCAGCCTTCAGGCCTGTTTCTTTTTCACCAAAATTTGCATTTCTTCAGCAATTACTAACCAGCAGCTATCGGGTCACCAGTGAAAGCAGGCCTGTAATGTTCTCTGTCCTACGGTTGTCTCTGTTATGCTGCCTGGCCCTGTACCCATACATCCACGCCCTGTACCGGGGTTAGTTTCTGTTTCGGGGAAAGGGGGCTTTGCGTTCTCCTCTACCTTGTTAAGGTAAGCTAGGTTAGCCTCCTTGTGCGCGATTCTCAAATGTACTTTCAAATTCATGGGATTTTTCCCTTTAAGAAATTGTCCACATATTTTACCACCTTCCACTGAGAGGCACTTGCTTTTATCTGACACAGTCATATCAAATAGGTCTCTGCCGCTTTCTTCTGACTTTCGGTAACGCCATGATGCCAGGCGAGGGGCACGGACTATGTTGTGTTTATTTTGACATTGAATGTGTGTATGTGCTAGTTGCAAAAGAGCTGTGTGCAGTCCAGTGTTGCCACAGTTACTTTGAAAAAGTAACTTAGTTACTTTACAGATTACTTGATTTTAAAAGTAGTTTAGTTACTTTACAGATTACTTGATTTTAAAAGTAACAAAGTTAGATTACAAGTTACTTTATTAGTTACATGCAGCAACTGCTGACAACACCCCTACAGCCTCAACCTAAAAACGACAACGGTTTACTGTGAGGCAGCTCGGCGTGGCCAGTAGTAGGATCTGGTTTATTATGGCACGAAAGAGAGCCAGTCAGCCGTGTTTAAGGGCAGCATTTCCTCTACAACATAGGCCTACTGCCCGACCAACTTCTTCAACTCTCCCCCCACTTACTGGTTTTGCACCGAAGTCCAGCTTTTGTTATTTGGGTGGTGGGGGACCTCCTCTCTGCTTCGCTCCACCTGCTGGGACTTGCTCTGTAAGTTTGACTGCAGCGCTGCGACTCCAAATGTTTCTTTAAAGTTGACGTACTGTTTTTGTAGCTAGATAGCACTTTGTCGCCACCAGCACAGCGTGTACAACCAACCTTAATATTGCCGTCTTTAGCTGACACAAACTCTAAATAGTGACTGGATTTCCATCTCTCTCCTCCCTATATTGTTGTTTACGTTTGTGTCGCTGCGTGGTACACGTGAACTGTCCTCATGCTGAAAACGTGACTTGTCGCATATGTGACTTCACTCCCCGAGACGCAAGAAGAAAGCAAAAATAGCCTATATATTTTTACTAAGGAAAATGACAAATAAGTAACGCACAGTGACTTGGATAAGTAACTTTAATCTGATTACTGGTTTGGAAATAGTAACGCGTTAGATTACTCGTTACTGAAAAAAGTGCTCAGATTAGAGTAACTGCACCAGTGATGCCACGTAACGCGTAACGCGTTACGTGGCATCACTGGTGCAGTAAAATTGAAGAAGTGGTTAAAAGTACTCTGGGTGACCTCTTGATGCACAGAAGGTTAAGCTTAAGTCATCAAAATAGTTTAGGCTTTATATGGCATAAAAGTAAAAAAAAAAGTGTAAAGGTTACGAGAACAAGAAGAGGAAGTTGCTCCAGGCAGAGGACCCAACCCTGTGAGTGTGTGTGTGTGTGTGTGTGTGTGTGTGTGTGTGTGTGTGTGTGTGTGTGGCAACAGAAGAATCCGCCTCGGAGACCGGAGGATGACACCCCATCAAGGAAAAGGATAAAGGTTGAGGGATATTGATAACGCCATGATGCCAAGCGAGAGGCACGGACTATGTTGTGTTGAATTTCACATTGAATGTCGGAATTTCTGGGTTCCCAGTCGGAAACTTTAAATGTCTACGGCAAAGACTGTATAAAACAGGTCTATGCTCGGAAATATTAACTCTGAAAGAAATAACGTTATTTGCTCTATGAAAGAATGGACAAAGACGAAAACTAAGGAAATTTTTTCTATCATTTTATTTTAGTTTGTTTTGCAAACAGACATGACAATGCCTCATCCATCTTCGTCCGCTTATCCGGTGTCGGGTCGCGGGGGGAGCAGCTCCAGCAGGGGACCCCAAACTTCCCTTTCCCGAGCAACATTAACCAGCTCCGACTGGGGGATCCCGAGGCGTTCCCAGGCCAGGTTGGAGATATAATCCCTCCACCTAGTCCTGGGTCTTCCCCGAGGCCTCCTCCCAGCTGGACCTCCCTCCACCTAGTCCTGGGTCTTCCCCGAGGCCTCCTCCCAGCTGGATGTGCCTGGAACACCTCCCTAGGGAGGCGCCCAGGGGGCATCCTTACCAGATGCCCGAACCACCTCAACTGGCTCCTTTCGACGCAGCGAGCAGCGGCTCTCTCCGAGCTCCTCACGGATGACTGAGCTTCTCACCCTATCTCTAAGGGAGACGCCAGCCACCCTCCTGAGGAAACCCATTTCGCCGCTTGTACCCTGGATCTCGTTCTTTTGGTCATGACCCAGCCTTCATGACCATAGGTGAGGGTAGGAACGAAAACTGACCGGTAGATCGAGAGCTTTGCCTTCTGGCTCAGCTCTGTTTTCGTCACAACGGTGCGATAGATTGAATGCAATACCGCACCCGCTGCGCCGATTCTCCGACCAATCTCCCGCCCCATTGTCCCCTCACTCGCGAACACAACCCCAAGGTACTTGAACTCCTTCACTTGGGGTAAGGACTCATTCCCTACCTGGAGAAGGCATTCCATCGGTTTCCTGCTGAGAACCATGGCCTTCGATTTAGAGGTGCTGATCCTCATCCCAACCGCTTCACACTCGGTTGCGAACCGATCCAGTGAGTGCTGAAGGTCGCAGGCCGATGATGCCATCAGGACCACATCATCTGCAAAGAGCAGCGATGAGATCCCCAGCCCACCAAACTGCAACCCCTCCCCACCCCGACTACGCCTCGATATCCTGTCCATAAATATTACAAACAGGATTGGTGACAAAGCGCAGCCCTGGCGGAGGCCAACCCTCACCTGAAACGAGTCCGACTTACTACCGAGAACCCGGACACAGCTCTCACTTTGGTCATACAGAGATTGGATGGCCCTGAGTAGAGACCCCCTCACCCCATACTCCCGCAGCACCTCCCACAGTATCTCCCGGGGGACCCAGTCATACGCCTTTTCCAAATCCACAAAACACATGTAGACCGGTTGGGCATACTCCCAGGCTCCCTCCAGGATCCTTGCGAGAGTGAAGAGCTGGTCCGTTGTTCCACGACCAGGACGGAATCCGCATTGTTCCTCCTCACAATGCCTCATTTTTATTTTTATTTCAGTTAACAACAATGTTGTTTCCCACCTATTTTCGTTATTTAGTTCGTTTTTGTTAACGATTATAACCTTGGTGCCATAATATCCATAATAATACATCCAGGAGATTTTGGCTTCACTTTGTACAGCCGGAGGAAATGGAGACAATCAAAATTTAACCCATTCGGTCCGATAACATTTGGAAAGTTTAGAATAATAATAATAATAATAATAATAATAATACATTTTATTTATATAGCGCTTTTCATGGTACTCAAAGACACTTTACAGTAAAACCAACACATACATCACATTAAAAACAGATAAAACCAGAGGCCTGTACTACGAAGCAGGATTTGGCGTTAACGAGCTAACTTAAGGCTCAACCCAGGATTTTCTGTACTACGAAGGTGGATCAGTTGTTATCGGGTTCAATCGCCGTGGTAACTCATGCTGAACACCTAACCTGGTCGGGAGCAGGTTAGGTTGGAGATCAGAGATCAACCGGTGTTAAAGCACCTCCTACTGACCAATCAATACTCGATCGATAACGGCGTCACCGTTCTTATAGAAGATCAGGCGGAGCTCGGTGCAGAGAGAGAGAGAGAGAGAGAGGGGGGGGAGAGAGGGGTGCGCTCATAAAAGTTAAAACATTTAGAGACCAATAACCCCGTTAACATGGGTATTTTTATGAAATGTAGCCTATATATTTTAATGGGAGGGAATTACATATCGGCTTCATGAGCCGTGTGTCGCCAATGCACGCATCGGTTTGAATTATATTTTTATATTTTTTATTTACTCTCACGATCACTTCCCACTGCCAGGGTTGCAACTGAAATAAAGTCTGCTGAAGCGACGACAGTTTATGGAGTGTAATTACGAGTGTAATTATGGTCAGATCTTGGTCCTGACTGATGGGGAAGTGATATTGGAGTTGTGATTTAAACATCTACAGCGTCGGCTAATTTATTTTAAATTTTTTATTCCTGTTTTAGGAAGCAGCGACTGTATTGTGTTTTCCTTGTAAAACCGTGTCTGTGTTCTTCATATTTATGGAGAATTATAGTTTGCTCTTCTTATATAACATGCGGCTCTGGTAGATGTTTGCGATCGGTCGTGGTGCGCAAACACCGCCTCTTTTATGTGAACGCGCTGGATTGGGAAACCCTGATTGGTTGACTGAACTAGTTGATAACCAGCGTCGTGATACGGTTGTTAGGTTAGGTGAAGCCAGATTACTGAAAGAAATCCAGGACAAGTTGATCTTGCTTGGTAGTACAGGCCTCAATACATAAAAAAGCATATTAAAAGCAATTAAAAACAATAAAACCAGTAACTATCAGGTGAGAAATGTAAGACTGTTGTATGTGGAAAGCTGATCTGAAGAGGTTGCAATGGTGAAAGCTCTGTCACCACCAGGTACGGTGCTTGGTCCTGAGTGGTGGGGAGAGGAGGTTTACATCAGAGGAGCGGAGGTTACGGGGGGGGAGTGGCAGGATGTAAAGAGCTGCATGATTAAATCACTCATCATAAATTATCTTTTTTTTTGTATGAGGTAGAAGCATTTTAATTTTGTAGTTTATCAAAGTATAATTTACTTATTTATACTTTGTATACTACTGGGTAGATAAGTAGTGTTAGTACAGCTTTATATCAGCGTTTTTTAATGTAAAAAGTAACTAAATTTACCTCTGAGATTTATTGTTGAGAAGTATACAGTGAAAAAAAGGAAATACCCGAATGTTCCAGCTCTTACTGGAAGAAGTTTTATGTAACAAGTGTTTCCTCATTTTTTTATATGCACCCCGATGTCAATCAGCAATTCAAACATGTTCTCAGATTTCAATATTTCAGATTCCACGTTGCTTGCAAAGAAGTCTCTCTGCGGACTGGAAAAGAGGGGCGTCACTTAAAGGATCTTTCAACATGCTTTGACAAACTATAAAGACTGGACATTTTCTATCAGTCATCATCTTGTTCTGTGTCAGGCAATCATCACCTCAGCAAAGGTAATTATATTTCAATTTATTATCACCTTTAATCTAATCCTGTATTCATCGAGAGGACATTTTATATTTTGAGAACACTTACAGTAGAAGAAGAAGAAGATTTATTTATTTATATTAGGACAATGCACATTAATCAACATTTCTGTAAACGCGCCAGTGTTAGCCAGTCGGCTAATTTTCAACTGTAGTCCTAGTTGCGTGCATGGAAGAAACCGGAGCACATCCACGCAAGCATGGAGAGAACATGCAAACTCCACACAGAAAGGCCTGGGATGACCTGGGTTTGAACCCAGAACCTTCTTGCTGTGAGGCAGAAGTGCTAACCACTGAGCCACCATACTGCATACTTAGTGTATTTAATATTTAGACATTTTAAATATTAGTTAATCTATTTAATATCAAACCATATCTATATTATATGATGCACTTATAACTACCTGGATACTTTAATTTGATAAATGGCTCACTGATCACAGTCATTAATTGTCTGCATTCATGTCCTTGTCTGCAGTATGTTGACTTTGTATAACGTCTTTCCACAGATGGCATCAGGCTTTCCGTTTGCTTTGTTGCTCTGTTTGTCCATCGGACTGTTGGCTGCATCTGTAAGTAAAAACTATGCAAATATTACATTATACAATGCAGTGGTTTCCCAACCTGTAATATTATGAGACAGTTATTAAATAATGTTACTAGTTTTAATGTAGGCTGAGTGCAAACTGTAAGCTGAAACATTAGATATGTTTGTTCTGTGAAGCTCTTTGGGCTGAATGTTTGTATCAAAGGTGCTATATAAATAAAGTTGAGTTGAGTAATCCTGTAATTAGACTGCTCGTGTTTAATATGTCTTTTTGTGATCACAGTGTTGTGGACAAACCTCCTACCCAGGTAAGTACAGTATCTCTGACTAATTGCTCTGATTCTTTGTTCATATAATGTTACGTAGGGGTTTGTATTTTTTTGTTGTATGTGTGTGCGCCTCCTTCCTCTCTTCTCCATGTTGGTTTGTCTTGCATTTTTCAACTTGCAGACTTTACTAATCAAGGAATTTTCAGGGAGACCAAGATGTTGCAAAACACAGGGATTAAAGTGAAAAAAAATCTTTTGACTGAACTTTTTTTCAGGCCAGGTCATAAGCTCTTCACATCTACCTATACAGATAGCAGCCCTTTTGCGATCGAGCCCTATTGGTTTTTAATGTACAACGAGATGCAAACAGCAAGGGAAAGGGAGTATAGCTAGTGTTCTCTTTTCCTAATGAACAAAACAATATTTCAGTACCATCCCACAACTAACCATTGCTGTTCTTTTCTACTGCGGCAATCATATTATAGAAAGGCTTTATCTTACACTCTAACATGCGTTATGGCACAAACGAGATTGACCATCTTACACAACGGTTCGCGATAATGACAAATAGTCTATGGCGTGATTGTATTATTATTATTATTATTATTTTATGTTAACATGCTCAGTCAAAACCTTCCATTGCAAAGTTTGAAAGATTGTGGACATGACGCGATAATAAATTGCATTCAGTACGGTTTATACAGGGTATAGGATTCTTCAAATTAAAAATGTAAGACTTTTTAAGACCATTATAATACCACCTAGGATGAAATTGAATGCCAACTTCAGCCATATAATGAAAAATCTGTGTGGATTTTAGGCCTGAGAAAAGCATGATTTACCAGGTAATGACATTTTATTATAATACTCAACAATCATATTTAGTTCACAATAGCTTTGTAAGGTGTATTTTTAATCTCATAATATCAAATAATAAAGTATTTGTTGTTGCTCTTATGCTATGAAACTTAAAAAAAACAAAATAAATAGGATGATAAAAAATAAAATGTGTGCATTATGGAGGTGTCACAATTAGTTCCACCTTGGCTAGATAAGACAATATAATGTAATATAATATGACAATGTAAATGCTAATTGCTTCAGTGATTGTTTCATCCCATTCTGCTTATGCGTCTAAAGTCTGCTTAATAGCAGCAGCAATAAAGAGTTGGGCTCAGGGTTTTTTTTCTCACCCCGGTGATCGGCACATCTGGGTGATATTGTCAGCTGTGCATTAGCATGTTGGCTGCATTTCAAACATACCCCACCAAAGGTGGAGCGTCGCCGACACCGTCATCGTCTTATTCACAACCCTGTCTCCATTACTAGCTGATCAGGAACAGTCAGGCGGGTCTTCCAGCTCCCCCGTTTCATTAGCTCTAGACTGACTCGCACGCCGATCCGCTTGTTGTGCTAACCTCAGCCATATTGCTCTCAGCCTCGTCCGCCAGCTGGTCCACATCTCTGGCCAGACCTTCAGACACTTATTCTAACCGACGAGCTAACGTCAGCTTAGTTATTAGCACGGTGCAAAACGTTTTGTTTTCTTTCTTGACAACTGACTGATTTGCGCCGGAGCTTGGATGTTTAGGGCGAGAGCTTTCTCACAATGTCCACAAATTTAAGATAAAACATGTTATGCCGTTATTTTTGTTATAGCCTAGCTACATCCATGTGTCGCGCACCCTGCATCCGCGCCATGGTCCGCGCACACTCCATGGTCAAGAGCGTGAAGAAAAACACTGACGTAAATAGTACCTATACTGTCGTATTACATCCCAGTGACACGGAGTAAATTGTAAAGTCACACACACACACACACACACACACACACACAAAGCTTTTATTTAGGACGTTACGGTAATTATTTCATCCTACGGACAAGACGTAATTTAAGACCTTTGTAAACGAAATGTGTAACTTTGTGAACGTTACTCAAGACTTTTAAGGGCCCCCCCACATTTTTTTGTCATCGGATCTGCATCGATCTCAGATGTGGCATTTCTAAAATCAAATTGATGGAAATCCGTTGTAACGACGGAGAACTTTAATCACTGAAAACATAAGATCTTAATTCAACCAAAGACCTGAGTTACTCTGCAGAGAAACTGAAGACATTCTCTAGCATGCCAGTCATTTATACATTTGGGAGGATAGAGTCCATATCATTACATCATGCGTTTAATATTAGGTACCACATAAGGCCATTGACCTCGCTGTCCCTGGCTGTACGCCCAGATGTTAACTTCCCGTACATCTGCTCTTGACTAGATATATTACGTCCTGATCGGGATTAGGGAGAAAAAAATTAAGTTAGGTTTCTGAAGGAAGGATGGGAGGAGCTTGTAGAAAAATTATCTATATAATTTATTAATAATACAACCAGAAGACATGCAACACTGCCTCACAGAAGTTAAAAAACAACAGCGAGCTTGCTATTGACAAGCAGAGGTCAATCAACCTCACATGCTTCACTCAACATTGTCTTGAAGGTTCCTGCCCTCCTGGTTGGACTCAGTTCGGCTCTCGCTGTTTCAGTTTCAACATCCAGGGAAAGAGTTGGATCGATGCAGAGGTACAGCAGTTTTATCAAGACTGTCCTGACCTATATTTAGATGTCTAGTGGCGGTGTCCTCTAGTGGCCATAGTAGTTATGACATAAATCACTTTACTTCCTGCTGTTCTGCTGTCATAACTACTATGGCCATTAGAGGGCGCCGCCACTATAAACCTAAATATGAGTCCTAATTGCTGCTTGAACAAATGACATATTGGGGGAGGACAGTCTCTAAAAGTATTAATACTTTGTTGCAGTAAAAGTCCTGCATTGTCCAAAGGTATGTCCGTAAAAAATGAGATGTCATGAGATCGCATCTGTTAAAATTGTGATTAGGTTCATGTTTTTTTCTTAAATATATTTAACCTATTATATTGTCTCCATTAGAACTTCTGCAAGTCCGCCGGTGGGAATCTGGCTTCAGTCCACTCAGAAGAGGAACATGAATTCCTCAGAACCTACATTCACCAAGTGACCGGTGCAAACAAACGGACCTGGATGGGAGGCTTTGACTCAGTGCAGGTGAGACTTTTATCATCACAGGAAATGATGTCACTCATCTCTTGAGCTATCGAGAAAATGAAATTTGATGAAAGAAATAAAGAACAGAAAGAAGAAAATTACTCCAAATTAAACAACAAAAAAAGGAGGATTCTCTTTTGATTTGACTTTGAACCAATCTTTCTCCTCCAGGAGGGCGTGTGGATGTGGTCTGATGGATCCACATTCGACTACACCAGCTGGGGTCGGGGGGAGCCCACAAACGGAGGTGGAGCAGAGCACTGTCTTGAGATGAACTATCTGGGTAAAAAACAACAACATATAAAATATCTTGTCTTTTAAATAAACATGATGATGGAACAATGACCTCTAAACGTATAGCAGGTGGTCATATTTTGCAGTCTGAAAGATAAAAGGTTAGACATTAAAACTCTGGAAAATCTCTCGACAGACAAATGGAACGACACGCCGTGCAGCAGACTATTGCCTTTCCTGTGCTCCAAGAAGCTGTGAGGCCTCCCGCCATCATGATCTCACTACAGCTCATCTATAATCTCTATCATTGATTCACTTTCAGTTTGTTCTGCAGACAGAAACAGCTCTCTGCTGACAGACTCACTTTCACTTGTTTATTATCTGAAGAGTTAGGAAACGGTTCACATTTGAGTTTTAACATTAGAAGGAAACTGACTCTCAGAGCTGGAAAAAAACATAATCAGTTATTGGACTTTTAATCTATAAATAACACAAAATAAAATACAGAAAACATTCAAATACTCTGACATATTTTTCCATTTTAGTTTACTGAATATTGTCTGTTACAAACAGCGTCCACTGATCTCATAAAATAAAACTTCAACACACTTATTTGATTTCTCTCTGAGAGACAATGTTCAGATTGCGCAGACGTTAGCTTAGCTTAGCATAAAGATGGGAAACGGGGAAATACATAGCCTGGCTCTGTCTAAAGGTAACAACATCTACCTACCAGACATGAGTGGTGGTGATCTTATCATCCAAAATGAAAAACTAGAAAATAAAAGTCCAGAAGTTGTCTGAATGTTTTGTGATACAAGAGGAGTTTCTGGTGTGTTGGGTTCTTCATTCATCTGTTTTCCTTCATTATATAATCAATAAGCATTCAAAAATAAAAGACATATTGTCACAAACAGTGTCTGGTCCTGACTGATTGACTCTTGTTTTCTCTAAAGGTACAAATAATTATATATTTATAGTGGCGGCACCCTCTAGTGGCCTTAGTAGTTATGACTGAAGCAAAGCAGGAAGTAAGGTGAGGAAGTATTACAGTTTTTGCCTAATTGCTTACACACTTTTTGCAGATTTTGGCTCATTAAGTCAAAACTCTACACGCAAGCCAATCAGACATAGCACTTGGAGATTAACAACTCATATCTATGCCAAAATGAAACACTGCAATCAAAACTTGACACTCCTTTCTAAAAAATTCTTGCAACAAAATTTTACATAAGACTCAGTCTTCTGTAAAACTCAAAAGTAGTATTTGAGTATTTCTGCAGTAATCAACAATAGTTTTTACAAAAAACAAACATTCTTACAGAAATAAAGAAAAATAATCACAAATCATCAAATTTAGCAACAAAACAAAAATAAAAACGATTACTAGATAATTGCTATTGGGAAAAAAAACATACTTGTTTTGTGTGCGTGCGTGCGTGGATCTGGCCACAAGACCTTGTCAACATCACAGGCGATGTCTCTTCCACGTCCGACTCCTCTCTCTCTCTCTCTCTCTCTCTCTCTCTCTCTCTCTCTCTCTCTCTCTCTCTCTGTCCTCCTCTTACTCTGACTCTCATTGCCTCCATGCTTGCAAAATGGCTTACCTGAGGCCTATTTGTAGTGCTAAGGGTCAGACCGATTGGTGTTCTGTTTTCTGTGCAAGTGTTTTCAGGTGTGTATTTAAGTGGCTACAATTGCCAGATGAGTTTTGCATTTTGAACAGAGTGTTTTCCCAATGACAACAGGAGATTTCATTTTTGAACAAAGTGTCTAATGTAAGAAAACGTGTGTAGTGTTTCGCAATAAGTGTGTTAAAGAATTGCAAACAGAAAGAAAGAAGTTTAGGTATTGAGGCTTTGGTCTAAGCATTCATAAAAGGTACAAAAGTATCAGCATCAAAATACATGTTGGAGCTATAATGTAACTTTGTTTTGTTTATATAGCAGGTTGGTGTCATGAGTGGATATGCAGTTTTGTGTGTTACCACCGGGTGCAGCATTGACGGAGGAAATGCTTATAGGAATCAACAGCCTCAGCTACAGGTGTGTGGCAAAAGAGAAGACAAACGGATCTGTTGTACGGTTTGTTAACCCTGAGATGAGGGAAACTCTGAGTTTTCCGTTTCAGAAAGAGAGGTTAATCAAACCTGAGAGAGAGGGGTAACTCCAGCCCGTTTCAGGAAGAGAGGGAACTTAAAGGGATACTTCACCAATTTAGCATTAAGCTTTGTATCATTAGAAACCCGGTAGTATTTTTGAATGACCGTGCTTCCCTCCCTCATGTCCCCCTGAGACGAGCGATCTCTGTATTGTGGGTCTGGAAAAAATCTTCCGATGACGGAAACAAAGATTTTTGCGTCATCGGATTATTTTTTGCCCAGAGGCAATGGACTACAGCCAGTAGTAGGAGTAGTAGGACCCCTACTTACAGCACACGTTAACACTGTTGGAAAACATTCCTCCTATTTTAGTAAGACAATATAATGTGCAGAGATAATTCTCACCAAGATAATCATGATTTTGGGACAGCTGTATTTGTCATGTTTCTTTAAAGGCTCCCATTCACAAATTATCGCGAGTTCATAAACCTCAAAAAAGTCCTACGTTAGGACTTTCGCTTCAGTTTGCTGACACTGCATTTCTTTTCGTTAACCACCATAGTTTTCAATGTTAGACTATTTTAAAACTTAACAGCTGCTGATATCAAGGTTCAAACATGTCAGATCCCATGTTCATCATCACATACTCATCACATACATGCTTTTATTCAACCTGAGGGGATGAAAGGATGATAACTGATAAACCTTTGGACTCGACCCATCAGTGGCAGCTAAATCATCGTCAATCAGCCGGCTCAGTGTTGAGACACTCTGGGTTTTGCTGCCTCCTTATCTACACAGAAAAGTTTCCTTTTTTTATTAACAGACATTAGTATTAAAGTCTGCAGCGGTCAGTGAGAAAACACCAACACAACAAAAGTAGAAAATACTCCAGTACAAGTAAAGGTCTTGCATTCAAAATCATCCTACTCAAGTAAAAGTATTATCAGTAAAATATACTTTAAGCAGTAAAAGTAAGAACTCAACTGTGTCCACTTTCATCTGGTGTTTTTTTGTTTGTTTTTGCAATCAACATTTTATTAGCACCTTCAAACATACAAAACAGATTCCACAATATGTGCCAGGTAATGTCAGATGGTGCACAGAACAGAGAAACCCAAATTGAACAAGAACAAAAACCCTCTCCCACCCCCCACTCTCTGTGGTCTCGAGGAAAACAAAACAAACAAACAGAAATCACACCTTGCCTAGTCACTCTCCTCTAGTTCTTATGGTGCTGAGGTCATTAGGTCTGATATTTGTGCTGCTGTGCTTTCCCATAGGCTGATAGTTGATTATTTGGCTTTGTTAATCATTTCTGTAGAGAGCTCAAGCACAACTATGTCCAGAAAATACACCAACCACCGTTTTATACAAAGCGAGTGAGGGGGGAGCCAGCATTGAGCTATCATTTTCTTGGTTGCAGGTGAGCCGGCTAGCCAAATTTTCCTCTGTCTCCCAAGCAGGTGTAGGAATTCACTATCTAATATCACATCAGATATTATTGATGTTTTTTTATTCCAAAATTCGTGCACCTGTTCACACTCCCAGACCATGTGTAGGAAAGTTCCAGTTTGTTCAGGTTGACAAAACATGCAATAGGGAGTGGGTATCTCTTCTGAGGAGTCCAATATGTCATATGGCATATGTTGAAATGGATCTGCTGGTGATTTGGGTTCTTGGAACAGTGGAAAATGTCCCAAACTGTCTCCCTATTGCGTTCCCCTCAGGGCTCAGCTTTCATTCCCATTTCTCTACTATTGGGAGTTCTATAGATACTTGCAACAGTCTAGCATAGATCTTGGACGCTAATCCTCTCAGAGGAAAATCAACAAACCAATTAATGACTGGGTTTCCCCATGGCACTCCATAACATTTTAGGGTATCTTAAGCATTCATCTGGTGTTTGAATTGACACTGGTTTTGTTCTCTGACTCGAAAATACATTACATTCAGTTAGGTTTAATACTAGGACTGGGTATCGCCAATGACTGCCTGAATTGATTTCGATTCAAATTAGATATCAGTGAGGTTAGGGAAATTTCAGTTTCAATACCAGTTCATCTTGGATATAAAAGAGATTCTCAGAGAACTTCTGCTGTAAATTGTAAAAGCAACAAGCAACTCTTAGATATGTTTCATAATGCACCAACTCAATGTTTAGATTTAGAACTGAGTCCCAAAACGTTTGTTTAAAGTACGTTTTACTTAACAGGACTAACATGAGTTTGTCATTCACAAACTACACCAGTCGTCAACACAAAATATAATGCAACTGTCAACTTTAGCAGTGGAGTAGAGTGACCATAAAACAACTCTACTATATCTATTTTTTAGCTGATAAAAAGTGATTCGGCCCGATTAGCTACAGCAGCAGCAGTTGCAACACACTCATGGAGGCGATTAAGGTTCTTTAAAATCCTTAGCACCCTTTTGCCCCTACTTGCGTCAAAAAATACACTTTTTTTCAGAGTCATAACTCGGTCAAATCTGAACACACAGACATGAAAAACAAATTCAGATTCAGTCTGACTTACATGTTAATGTGATGTAATTATCTCTGATGTCAATGGTGAATAAACGTCCATAAATCTACCTAAAAATAATAAAAAATACGCTCCCTATAACTGCAGAACTTCTAAAATCTAGATGTTTACATTTCTTCGTGAGTATAAAGTATTCCAGCGATAGTTGTCTGTACATCCATTTAAACTTCAATCAGGAGCTGCTAACAGATGATTTGGCATACTTCTAATGGACACACAATGAATGAATGTAAACAAATATAGGCTAGAACAACAGGGCTCCGTGGTAACATTATACTTAATTTGACTTTGTTATTCAGAGAGCAGAGGATCACTCAGTACCATGAAGAAGCTGACACGCCAAGTGTCCTGGTGAGATTACAAACTCCTAACTATTTCCATGTTTACCTTTTGTTTGTCTCGATAAAGTCAGTGGTATGTACATGTCTACAGCACTAATCCCAACAACTGTCATGTCATACTCTCAGTTCCTCTTCTTAAATGCTCGCTTCCAGTCAGCCATTATTTAAGATCACTGGTAAAGGATGATTGGGAATGTTGAAAAGCTAGCAAGATTTGAAAGTTGCATCTCCTCAATCTGCATCTGCAGCCTTTGTAGTGAAGACTAGACTAGTCGCGTCAGACTTTCTTTTCTTTGCCTTTTTAGCAGGGCACAAGTACAGGCAGCAGCGGCAACTTTTGCTGAGTTTTTTCCTCCGTTCTCCTGTATACTTGCAGTAACTCCGGCAACGACATTCTTTGAGTTCAGGCTCGTTCACGGGAGGGGTAGAGTAGGCCCACTGTGCCTATGCAAGGAGGCATTTCATAGTTTTTTTCCAAGCGCACCACCAGGTTTTGATTGGTGGGCGTGTTTACAGGATTACAAAAGCTACAGGTGACGGATCTTTTTCGCTCCTTTTTCAGAGCCCATAAGTTATTTATATTATCAGGGTGTAAAGACAATTTAAAACAATATATATATATATATATAAAAAGTGTGTATTGGGAATTGTTACCAACCCTGCCTTTAAATTAGCTTGGAAAGATGTTGCACACTTCCTTCACAGAAATGAAATGATTCCAGAGGATCAATGTACATAATTCCCTCCCTTTACAGGTAAACTTTTATTGTGAAAAACTTGCTGGATGTGTTGACTTCATTTAAGAAATAACATCGCAAAATTACTAAGAATTCTGATGGCAAATCTATTGCTGTTATCTTTGTAAACTGTGAACTGTGTTGATTGGAAAAGATTTTGTCAACCGAATTCATGTAATCAATGATCTTAGCGTTAATAATGATTGTTGTAATGATGGCAATAGAGCTGTGGAAATTTACCAAATACAGCCATTATAGCACAATGTTTTCAATGTTTTATTGCCTTTATTTGTTTGAGAAAGCCGCAGACAAATACCGGCTTTTTATCAGATATATTTACGGTCATTTTGTGCCTCTTCAGGGTCTGAGGGAGGGATCCCTGCTGCTGGTGGAGTGAAACAAAGCCACACTACTGGGAACCACCAAGGCCAGACTCTTCACCAGGTAAAGTTAACATACACGTCTCTTTCACACATCATGCACTGCACCCTGATCTAATCTAACATTACCTGGAGGAGCTTTATGTGCGGCGGGCTTTGAAGCAAATTGAACATAAGCTGCATCTCATGGCCCTTATCTGATGGCTCCTCGACTCCTCACTTCTCGGCTGAACTGGAAGTTTTTATGTCCCTCCTCGGTGAAGGCCGTCTCAAAGCTCTTATTTCTGCCACGAGGAGCGAGCATTGAGGAGGAATCATTGAGGAGCTATGAGTGAGGATACAGAGCGCAGCCTTCCTGGAAGCTGTGCAGCTGATAAATTCATGTGACGCTTCAGAGGAAAGGACGTCTCATTCCTCTAGAAAACATTTCTCGTTGCCTCTCTTCTCCTATGATTTCCTCATGTCTCTCCAGGGCTTCCTTGGTGGAAGGGACTAACATGCGAGGAAGGGAGGCAAGTAGAGGAGTCAGGGATGCAATTTAAGCGACATGAGATGCAGCTATTAGTGTTGAAACAGTTGGCCCTCTGGCCCAAAAAAAATATTAAACTTTACGGTAAAACTTTTCCCACAGATTTACATGGAAAAGAAAAGAGAAAGAGATGTCTGTAAATCAGTGGAGAAATTTTTTTGGGCATCATATCCCTCCATGAAATGACTTGTTTCACTTTCAGAATTTGATCCATTCGGTCCGATAACATGTGGATAGTGTAGAAGAGCCGCATGATTAAATCATTTAATCCCCATTTAAGTTAGCGGAGCGCTAAACAGGAATGTCCATATCAGTTGGACTGGACTTTAAACGGTATTCACTGTACCCTGCCAATTCAAGGAACGGCAAGATGCTTGGTTGTCTTTGACTAAATTACGAACTGGCTTAGTGACGTAGTGGTGTAATCTGTGTCATGTCCTGCCTCCTGCACGCTCTACCAAAACGCCACCACTTGCCCAAACCAAACGGAGGATTTCTAGGAAGTGAGAACGCGTCTGACCCGGCCAATCTCTTGTTCTGTGCTACATGTGAGAAAGGGAAACTCCAGACTATGTTTGCACCTGACTCTACAGAGTTCATAATAGGAAAAAAAAAAAAAGTGGTGGAAGAAGTATTCAGATTCTTTAGGGTTAGGGCTGCACTGAAAATGTTACTTCAGTAAAAGTCTCTAAGCATCATAAGGAAAATGTAGTTAAAGAATTAAAAGTAGAGAACTTTCTTCCCAGGACTCTCTTCAGCTGGACTTGTAGGCCATTATATTGTTGGCTAATTTCATTTAGACTAAAACTAGATTTTATAAACTTACATGTGTTTTGCGTGCAGAAATCTTAATGTGAAAAGTAACTAGTAACTAAAGCTGTAACAGATGAATGTAGTGGAGTAAAAGGCACAATGTTACTCTCTGAAATGTAGCAGAATAGAAGTAGAAAGTGGCATGCAAAGAAAAGTCTCAAGTAAAGTACAAGTACCTCAAAATTTGGACTTGAGTATATGTTACAGTTACATTCCACAAGGCAAGCATGTGACCTCAAGCTGTAATTGGTTTCTTGAAGATTCGCCTCCAGGCAGAATTGGATACGTGTTATTTTTTCCAATCTGATTGATTCTTGACACCCGTCACTCAACTTCACGCTCTTGGCCGCTTAACATGCAGGCGATACCATCACTCTGCCAAAACCTTGCAAGCTGACAATCACACAAATCACTTTTGTAGAGATAATGGCAGCAGCTAAACCAAATTCTGTCATTGATCTTCCAAAAAAGCCTTTCACAAGGCGTTCACTGGAAGAAAAAAAGAGGATAATGGATCTCGGACCGGACCACCAGCAGCAGGCCAGTGACCGAGGATGAAGCTACACCGTGGGCTTCACCGTGGGCTTCACGAAACATTATTATGCGAAACAGAGTTGGCTGGCTGGATGTGATGTTATCAATGTCTTTGCTTTCCCTGTAATTTGTTTCAAAGTGACGTCACTGAGGTTTTGTGGACAACAACGGGGGTAAAACTCTAACCCCCGTTTCATGCTATTATCAAGATGGCTGATGCTAATTTCATGACGTTTGCATTTTCTTTTTAGGTCTCTTACCTAAAAAGAAAATGCAAACGTCATGAAATTAGCCGCAGCCATCTTGATAATAGCATGAAGCTAACAACATTTGGCAGAGTTAGCATTGCTGAAGAACTAGATGAAGGCTACAGGATTTGCATTAGAAAGCACAAGGAAGAGGACACTTACTGTCCAGGATAATAGAGTGTGTAAAATATTGTGGAGCATTTGAGCACAGAAAGGATTTGAATCTCTGTTTTGAGAACATACAAGACTCAGGTGACTTCGACCCCAATACTGTCAGAGAAGCAGGAGCCCTGGCCATGCTACTGGAGGATCAGAATTTTAAGTTCTTTCTGGAACTTCGTCACCACATCCTGCCACATGTAGACTTCCTCTATGCCAAGCTCCAGAAGAATAACATTGATTCGGTCCATATCAAAGGGAGCATCCAACAGTTCCAACAAAGGCTGTACAAGGATACCTTTCCTGAAGATGCATTGAGCAGCACCATGAAAGCGTACCCAATGCTCAGTGGAAGCAAGCAGAAGACAGAGCTCAGTCTCATCTACAGCAAGGAAGAGTTCAAAGCCTGTCATGTTTCTGTGGACCTATTCCAGCTGTCAATCTCGAAGAAGTGTTTTCAAAATCTGTGACTCTAGCAAAAGTTGTCAATACCACACCCATGACCACGGCTGAAGCTGAGAGGTGCTTCTCAACCTTGAAAAGAAAAAAAACTTTTCTCAGAAACACCATGACCCAGGAGAGGATGAATGCATTGGCCATGCTCTAAATGGAAAAGAGACTTGTTACTGAGATGACTGACTTTAATCAGAGAGTCATTGAGAAATTTGCTGGCCAGAAGGAAAGGAAAGCAAAATTTATGTTCAAGTAGTTAACATGCTTTTTGGTAGTGGATGGGAGGATATAGGTATGTTTTTAACTTGAATCTTGTATCATATTGTCTTGCTCTTCTTGAATACCGTTGTTTAAATAAAGTACTGCTGGTTGTTTTGCCCAGTTTTGAAGTGCTGATTTCTGTTTATTTGCCCCCCCCCCCCCTCACAAAAAAAAAATAGGCGAGTGTGCAGTCAAATTGAGGAAGGGTTAAGCTTAAGTCATCAAAATAGTTAAGTTCTTATATGGCATAAAAGGGAATTGTTTAAAGGTCACGAGAACAAGAAGAGGAAATTGCACCAGGCAGAGGACACAACCCTGTGAGTGTGTGTGTGTGTATGTGGCAACAGAAGAATCTGCCCGGAGACAGGAGAATTACACCCCATTAAGGAAAAGGATAAAGGTTAGATTAAGAGGGATATTGAAGAACAGGGCTCACAACTTGACAGAGACTTTGCTAGCCTGAGCTCCGACTCCTTTGTCTGATGCTAGGGATACTCAGTGTCTTTTGTGAACCCACGTATGTAATTTATCTGCTGGACTCAATAAACCTTTCTTAAGCTGAATCTATCTTCTCAGAGTTGATCCTTGAGTTTTGGTATCCATAAGTCCATAAACGTATGCGCAAGATTTAGAGTAGTTGGGGTCAGATATCTCGGACTACGGGCCTGTGTCTTTTTTGCCAAAATTCCCTTTCTCCAGCAATTACTAACCAGCAGCTATTGCATCGCCGGTGAAAGCCCTCCTGCAGTGTTCTCTGTCCTACGGTTGTCTCCGTCATGCTGCCTGGCACTGTACCCATACATTCATGCCCTGTACTGGGGTTAGCTTCTGTTTCGGCGGAAGGGGGCTTTGCTATTTGATTATGACTGGTTCAGGTAAAAGCAAGGGCATTGCAGTGGAAGGTGGAAAATATGTGGACAATCTATTAAAGGGAAAAATCCCACAAATTTGAAAGTACATTTGAGAAGTACCTTGAGAACAAGGAGGCTAACCTATCTTACCTTAACAAGGTAAAGGAGAACAGACTCTGTCGCTTTCTTCTTACTTTTGGTACCACCTTGACACCAGGTGAGGGGCACGGACTATGTAGTGTTCACTTTGACATTGAATGTTGGAATTTCTGGGTATAACGTTATTTATTCTATGAAAGTATGGACAAAGACGAAAACTAAGGACATTTATTTTTGCAAACAGACATTACAGTTTTAGTTTTCGTTTTTTTACTAACGCCTTGTTTTTATTTTTATTTCAGTTAACAACAATGTTTTTTCCACCTAGTTTTCAATATTTCTTTCGTTAACGATTATAACCATGGTGCAAACCCAATTCCCTATGGACATAGCTAGTGGCACCCCTAAAATATATAATATCGATAATAATGCATCTGGGAGATTTTGGCTTCACTTTGTACAGCGGAGGAAGAGGAGACATGGAGACATTTCACTATCAGAATTTAACCCATTCAGTCTGATAACATTTGGAAAGTGTAGAAGAGCCACATGATTAAATCCCTCATCATAAATTATCATATTTTGTATATGAGGTTTGTAGTTTATCAAAGTATAATTTACTTAATTATACTTTGTATACTACTGGGTACATTAGTAGTGTTAGAACAGCTGTTGGGAATTGGTATGAGTACAGATTCAATTTTCGGCAAATTATTAAAGATGTTGTATCAATATTAATAAAGTTATGAATATGTGTATTCATAACTTTACCAAACTGACAAACAATCAAAACGGGGCACCACCCTGGAATCAGGGACCGGTAACTGAGCTGTGAAATAGTCTCATTGTTTTTTTAAAATACAGATCTGAATTAATTTGATTAATTTCTCTGGAATCTTTGAAGGAACAAAAGAAGGGTGAATTCGAGCACAGGCCTGTTTAACCAGCAGTTATTACCACACATAGGCTACACAAATAATTACAAACAACTGCTATTTAAAGTATAACAGAATTTATTTAACTTCAAAATGATCAGTGGCCAATCAATAATTCCTCAATCATCAAAACCTATATACCTTTTACAAACTAAAACAAAAAGGCAAAACAAACAGCAAGCATGTGGTGAGCATGTCTCTGTGTATGTGTGTGTGAGCGTGTGAGGAGGAGGGGGGAGGTGAGGAGACTGCGGGCGTAGCTAAACCCTGCACTAATCATACACATCATGAGGCGGACCTCTGCAAGATTCAAGATGGCGGTCAGGTAGACCGCATGGCTAGTTAGCATGTTAGCTGGTTAAGCTAACGTGTTACAGATCTGATCGACTGATCTGATTGAACACCTCTGAACCTCATTATCTAAAGATGTATCTCCTCTAGATGGCATTGCCCTGGCCTCCAGCACTAATGTCAGAAATCTAGGAGTTATTTTTGATCAGGATATATCCTTAAACACCCACTTATAACAAACCTCAAGAACAGGGGTGGTGATGGCGCAGTGGATCTAACACATGCCTTTGTTGTGGGGGACCTGGGTTCGATTCCCACTGCAATACATCAACCAATGTGTCCCTGAGCAAGACACTTAACCCCTAGTTGCTCCAGAGGCGTGAAATATATATAGCAATTGTAAGTCGCTTTGGATAAAAGCGTCAGCTAAATGACATGCAATGTAAAAGAACAGCCTTTTTTCACTTTCGTAACATTGCCAAAAATGATGCTGAAAAACTAGTCCATGCATTTGTTACTTCTAGACTAGACTACTGTAATTCCTTACTATCAGGTTGCCCAAATAAGTCCCTTAAGACTCTCCAGCTGATCCAGAATACTGCAGTGCGTGTTCAGACAAGAAGAGATCATATTTCTCCTGTATTAGTTTCTCTGCATTGGCTTCCTGTAAAATCCAGGGTTGAATTTAAAATCCTTTTCCTGACCTACAAAGCTTTAAATGGACAAGCACCATTATATATTGAAGAGCTCATAGTACCGTATTGTCCCACTAGAGAATGGGAGCCAGAGCCTTCAGCTATCAGGCTCCTCTCATGTGGAACCAGGTCCCGGTCTGGGTTCGGGAGGCAGACACCGTTAACACATTGAAGAATAAACTTAAAACTCTTCTCTTTGATAAAGCTTATTTTTAGGGAGTGAGGAGTTGCACCTGTTTCTCTTCATAGTTGTCACATTCACCTCCCAACCCTTATAGAACTGGCTCAGGTTTGCCTTGCACCAGCTCTTAATTAGGCTGTTATAGTTTTAGACTGCCGGGGGACTTCCTTCCTTTGACACACTGAGCCCCTCTTTCCTCTGTCTTTCCCTGTGTGTGCATCCATGTACCAGAAATGCTTTTTACTAACCTAGCTCTGGGGAGCTTTTTCCCCGGAGTCCTTATGTTTTTTTTTCGTTTTCCTTGGATTAGGGTGGCACCTAAATAATGGTAGCAGCTGTTGCCGTGGCCCTGGATCCGTGCCCTGCTACACCCTGCTACATCCTGCAGTGCACTGCTACACCCTGTAACGCCGGCAGTGCCGTGCTATGCCATGAACTACTACAACTACTATTTCTAGTCATAGTTCCATTATCTTTATTGGGACGATTATCGCCACTGTTCATTACACCCCCAACTGGTACCATCAGACATTGCCTTCTAAGAGCCTGGGTCTGTCCGAGGTTTCTTCCTAATAGGGAGTTTTTCCTTACCACTGTCGCATTGCTTGCTCTTGGGGGAATTATTAGAATTGTTGGGGCTTTGTAAATTATAGAGTGTGGTCTAGACCTACTCTATCTGTAAAGTGTCTCGAGATAACTTTTCCTCACCACTCCATGTGAGAACACGAATACGAAGGAACACATACTCGTTTGGCGTAACTCGTAGTAGTTTGGCTGACAGGCTGAAAAGTTTACATGGAGGCCCAAAATCATTTGTTCAGGAAAAGCACATGTTGGTCATGACTTCTTTTGTCTCAGAATCAGATGCTCTGTGATCTTTTTTGTTTAAAATCAAGTTAAACACTACTGCTGGTCCCTACACAGCTTCATATCAGTGTTTTTTATGTAAAAAGTAACTTTAAGTGTCACATAAATGAAGTGCAGGAAAATGTACAATATTTACCTCTGACATTTAGTAGAGTAGAAGTATACAGTGAAAAAAAGGGAATACCCGAATGTTCCACCTCTTACTGGAAGAATGTTTTATGTAACTATGAAAGTGTGGGCGTAACTTGAAGGATCTTCCAGTGCTTTCAACACGCTTTGATAAACTATAAAGACTGGACATTTTCTATCAGTGACAGTCATCAGCTTGTTTTTCTTCTGTCAGCCAATCATCACCTCAGCAAAGGTAATTATATTTCAATTTATTATCACATTTAATCTAATCCTGTATTCATCGAAGGACATTTTATCATTTTATATTTTGAGAAAACTTAGTGTATTTAATATTTATATTTTAAATATTAATCTATTTAATATCAAACCATATCTATATTATATGACACAATTATAACTAGCAGGATACTTTAATGTGATAAATGTCTCACTGATCACAGTCATTAATTGTCTCCATTCATGTCCTTGTCTGCAGTATGTTGACTTTGTTTAACGTCTTTCCACAGATGGCATCAGGCTTTCTGTTTGCTTTGTTGCTCTGTTTGTCCATCGGACTGTCGGCTGCATCTGTAAGTAAAAACTATGAAACCATTAATTTAAAAAACAACTCAATGTGTTCCACATGCAGTATAATTCAGTGGTTTTCCAACCTGTAAGATTATGAGACAGTTATTAATTAATCTTACTAGTTTTAATGTAGGCTGAGTGCAAACTGTAAGCTGAAAAATTAGATAAGTTTGTTCTGTGAAGCACTTTGGGCTGAATGTTTGTATGAAATGTGTTATATAAATAAAGTTGAGTTGAGTAGTCCTGTAATTAGACTGCTCGTGTTTAATACGTCTCTCTGTGATCACAGTGTTGTGGACAAACCTCCTACCCAGGTCAGTACAGTATCTCTGACTTGTTGCTCTTATTGTATTTGACTTGTTGGTTCATATAATGTTACGTAGGGGTTTGTAGTTTTTGTTGTGTGTGTGTGTGTGTGTGTGTGTGTGTGTGTGTGTGTGTGTGTGTGTGTGTGTGTGTGTGTGTGTGTGTGTGTGTGTGTGTGCACGTCCTTCCTCTCTTTTCCATGTTGGTTTGTCTTGGATTTTTCAACTTCCTTGATTTTACTAATCAAGGAATTTTCAGGGAGACCAAGATGTTGCAAAATATAAGATCTTAATTCAACCAAAGACCTGAGTTACTCTGCAGAGGAACTGAAGACATTCTCTAGCATGCCAGTCATTTATACATTTGGGAGGATGGAGTCCATATCAGTTCATCACGCGTTTAATATTAGGTAATACATAAGGCCATTGACCTCGCTGTCCCTGGCTGTAGGCCCAGATGTTAACTTCCCGTACATCTGCTCTTGACTGATTGCATCACTCAGAAGGATATATTACATCCTGATCGGGATTAGGGAGAAAAGAATTGTTAGGTTTCTGAAGGAAGGATGGGAGAAGCTTGTAGCAAAATTATCTATATCATTTATTATTAATACAAACAGAAGACATGCAACACTGCCTCACAGAAGTTAAAAAACAAAGCAAGCTGGCTATTGACAAGCAGAGGTCGATCAACTTCACATGCTTCACTCAACATTGTCTTGAAGGTTCCTGCCCTCCTGGTTGGACTCAGTTCGGCTCTCGCTGTTTCAGTTTCAACTTCCAGGGAAAGAGTTGGATCGATGCAGAGGTACAGCAGTTTTATCAAGACTGTCCTGACCTATATTTAGATGTCTAGTGGGGGTGTCCTCTAGTGGCCATAGTAGTTATGACAGGAGCAAAACATAAATCACTTTACTTCCTGCTTTGTTGCTGTCATAACTACTATGGCCATTAGAGGGCGCTGATACTATAAACCTAAATATGAGTCCTAATTGCTGCCTGAACAAACGACTAATGGGACAGTTTTTTGGGGGAGGACTGTCTCTAAAAGTATTAATACTTTGTTACTGTAAAAGTCCTGCATTGTCCAAAGTTATGTCAGCATAAAAATTAGATGTTCTAAGTTTGCATCTGTTAAAATTGTGATTAGGTTTATGTGTTATTCTTAAATGTTTTTAACCTATTATATTGTCTCCATTAGAACTTCTGCAAGTCCATTGGTGGGAATCTGGCTTCAGTCCACTCAGAAGAGGAAAATTCCTTCCTCAGAACCTACATTAACCAAGTGACTGGTGAAAACAAATCAAACTGGATCGGAGGCTTTGACTCAGTGCAGGTGAGACTTTTATCATCACAGGAGGTGATGTCAGTTGTCTCAGAAAGAAAGAGGAAAATGACTAAATAAAACAAGAGAAAAAAGCAGGATTCTTTTCTGATTTTACTTTCATTTTGAACCAATCTTTCTCCTCCAGGAGGGCGTGTGGATGTGGTCTGATGGATCCACATTCGACTACAAACAGTGGCATGAGGGGCAGCCTGACAACGCCGGTGAAAATGAGAACTGTCTTGAGATGAACATTTGGGGTAAAAATCAACAACATAAACATCTTGTCCTTTAAATAAACATGATGATGCAACAATGACCTCTAAACTTATATCAGGCGGTCATATTTTGCAATCTGAAAGATAAAAAGTTAGACATTAAAACTGTCTAAAATCTCTTTACAGGCAACTGGAACGACAGGCCGTGTACCGACATAAAACCTTTCCTGTGCTCCAAGAAGCTGTGAGGCCTCCCACCATCATGATCTCTCTACAGCTCATCTATAATCTCTTTCATTGATTCACTTTCAGTTTGTTGTGCAGACAGAAACAGCTCTCTGCTGACAGACTCACTTTCTCTTGTTTATTATCTGAAGAGTTAGGAAACGGTTCACATTTGAGTTTTAACATTAGAAGGAAACTGACTCTCTGAGCTGGACAAAAACATAATCAGTTATTGGACTTTTAATCTATAAATAGCACAAAATAAAATACAGAAAACACTGAAATACTCTGACATATTTTTCCATTTTAGTTTACTGAATATTGTCTGTTATAAACAGCATCCACTGATTTAATAAAATAAAACTTCAACACACGTATTTGATTTCTTTCTGAGAGTTATTGTTCAGATTGGTCACGTTAGCTTAGCTTAGCATAAAGACTGGAAACAGGGGGAACATTTACCATGGCTTTGTCTAAAGGTAACAACATCTACCTACCAGACATGAGTGGTGACGATCTTCTCTTCAAAAATGTCCAACTAGAAAATAAAAGTCCAAATGTTGTCTGAACGTTCTGTGATACAAGAGGAGTTTCTGGTGTGTTGGGATCTTTATTCATCTGATTTCCTTCATTCTATAAATCAATAAGCATTCAAAAATAAAGACATATTGTCACAAACAGTGTCCGGTTGGTTCTGACTTATTGACTCTTATGTAATCTAAACTAATAATATTTTATTCCTTTTCTTAAATAATTACAATAAAAACAAGGTTAAGATCCTAATCCAAATGATAAATAAAGACATTGATGAATAGGTTAGGTAATAAGATAATAAAGTTTATTTTAAAGTAATACCACATGAATTTACTCTTGCGGGATAATGAAGTTAATTTAGACTTTTTAAGGAATGTATGAGAGAAAAACAAAATCAAACCCAAAACAAGTGTAACGTCATGTAGGTCTGTATCGAGGTACCGTGACACACGGTGGAACTAAAAGTACCTGAAACCACAGTGCCGAAATACTACTTCTAGTTATAAGAGACAATCATGAAAATATTACTTGTAAAAGGTACAAAAGTATCAGCATCAAAATACAGGTTAGAGCCATAATGTAACTTTGTTTTGTTTATATTGCAGGTTGGTGTCATGAATGGATATGCAGTTTTGTGTGTGACCACCGGGTGGAGCATTGACACCGGAGATGCTTATAGGAATCAACAGCCACAGGTACAGGTGTGTGGCAAAGGGGAAAGCAAGCATGTTTTTACCGTGGCAGCGTGGCGTGTCAGTGGTATTGTTTGATGTGTTTAACTGGAAAGATGAATGAAACAGAGATGCAATTCTGATAAAGGAACAGCTTGTTATCATCTGCATATGTAACAGTTTTTCACGATCGCTATGGCAATTCTTTCAATACTTTTAACAACTTTCCTAAACTCTTAACACACCAACACACCTACAACACACAATTGGCAAAACAGTTAATTTCATGCTCAAAATCACACATTGTAAACTAAACTCCAAAAGTAATTTTCAAAATACAATAATACACTAACAAAATGTACTATGTTTACCAAAACAAAGCAAACATGTCTCAAAATCAAATAATTCTTCCAAAACACTAACACATGTTCTATCCCAACAGGAAGATTTAGTCAATCATAGAACAGTGTCATAAAAAACACTAACATCCCGTGGAATAACAGAAACTGCATTCATTTATATGTGTCAGCTCTGCCCTTATATAACAGACAATAGTGATTGTATTGATCATAGATTGTGTTTTGCACTGCAGTTTCTCTTGAAGCCTCTCTACATTTTTGTTTTGTTGGGTTTAGTAGATGCATGCATATTTTTTTTTTGGGCTTTTCCACTTTTATTTGACAGGACAGCTAGTTGCGAAAAAGGAGAGAGAGAGAGAGAAGACATGCAGGAAATGGTCACAAGTCAGATTTGAACCCTGGACCTCTGCGTTGAGGCATAACCTCCAAGTATATGTGCGCCTGCTCTACCACTGAGCCACCCCAGCCACCCTTTTGTTCAGGGACGGACTGGGACCAAAAATCAGCCCTGGCATTTTGGCCCAGACCGGCCCACCACATAAGATCACAAATAGATGGATGGATGGATGGATGGATAGATGGATAGATAGATGGATACATAGATAGATAGATAGATAGATAGATAGATAGATAGATAGATAGATAGATTTTTATTGATCCCAAAAAAATGGGAAATACCAGTGTTGCAGCAGCACAATATCAGACACGCTGCCCACACAGAATATAAATGAAATAATAGGATACAATATACATGAAATAATAATAGGATAGAATATAAGAACAAATACTTTAAAATATATACACGTTGGGAATAAAACTGTACAACTGTTTAACTAGTATTGATAAAGTTGTACCCGTCCTTGCACTCCCCTGGATATGTATACCAACTCCTACTCCTAAAACTACTAACGCCATGTAATGAGTAAGCAAGAATCAGTGAGAGTTGACATATTAAATACTTCAACAAAGTGCCATTTATTAATACACTAAAACTGTATACTTCTAATAAATCATAAAACAAGCTATATATATATATCATTTCGAGAGGCCCTATGCTATAATTTGAAGAGGTCTATTATGAGTTTTTGTCTGTCAATGCAGATAGAAAAGCATCAATTCTCGTTAAGAACATTTGCATGATGTGCAACTTTTATATAGGTTACTAATGCAATGATACAGTAAAGCATTCCCACTTTTTTATTGTTGTAGTGTTCTCATCAACAGTTTGTCCACCACTCAGTTTTATCAAGGGGTTAAGTCTTTTAAAGGGAGTTGTGCTTACCGCAGGATGTAGCCTCACTCCCTCATCTCTGTCCCTCTCCTCCTGAGTCTCCTCCTCACTGTGCATGTCACTGTAGCCGACACCAGCACCACTATCATCGGCCACGGGAGCTGATGGAGGTCCCGCTACTGCCAAAAACATGTCTTTTCGCTTTTTTCTTTTATTTGAGCCGCTTGGGTGACTTTGTTTCATTTTGGCGTTTAGACCATTGACATAAAAGAAAGGTTTAGTCTCTGTGTAGCCTACTTCCCATTTCTCCTGTCACCGTGTGTTTATCTTTCGCGCTGCGGCGCACTGTTACGGACTAGTCCATTTCATTGTGAAAGTGGGGGGTGTTGACCTCTCTAAGCAAGCAGGGCACCTGCAGCTGCTGATCTGCCGATTCCCCACACAGTGAAAGGACAGAAAACAGAAATACGCTTCGCGGCGCAGAGGATTTTCTTTTTTTTTAAGTTCTCGTGCCGCCCCCCATGTGACATGAAAAAATGCCGCCTCGGGCAGCTGCTCGGTTCGCCCGTGCCAAAAACTGCCACTGGTGATTCCTGTGATAAACTTTGAAGCTTTGAGAACAACCATTTTGTGTGATGTGGGTCTTTTGCTTCCCAGGCCTGCCTCTGGATCTTTGCCTTCCATACCTGGATCGAGCATACATATTGTGGATTATGTTGTGCATACTTTCCCTCGGAGAGCTAAAGGATCGTATACGACCCAAACAGCACCTCTGATTCATATTTGTATCATTTCATAGCCATAAGAGATAGCGACTTACTGTCTTTTGCAGCTAAAAGCCAACAATCTAGCCGTCACGGGGGGGTCTTTGGTGTCTCTGTAGCCATTACAGGAGGTTTTCTATCCAGCCTGGAACTTGTGCCTTTTTTCAGGGTCGTTGAGCAATAAATCCAAACTCTTACATCCAACATTTATCCACTTGGTGTCCATAATTTATACATTTTTCGGTCATTTCTGCCGCTATCTTTGATGCTAGCCGTCATTTTGAATATCCCACTATGCTTTGCGAGAGTTTGTTGATGTTTTGTCAACTAATGGAATACTGGTCTGTCATCCATGCGAGTGTGCGTCATTGCAAATGAACCACAGCTCTAATATAGTAGAGAGTAAAGACCAAGGGCAAAGTAGTTTTGAGAAGATATGGAGAAACATGGAGAAAAATGGAATTTCTGAGAACTATGGATGTAAATGCAGCACTGGAAATGTTTTATGGTACGGAGGATCAAGGACCTTTGGGAGAAGAGTTTTTTGACCGATGAGGAGCTGGCTTACCAGGATGGTCTTGACCCAGCTAAAGAGTAAGTGGCATTTATTTATTTACTGTAAAAGTATAAAAATAAATTAAAAAAATAATAATAAAAAATAATACGATAAAATAGAAATGTGTACAGTAGCGTTTTCTGTAAATGTAAAAAGTAGTTTTGTAAACGTAGTATTTCGTTTTTTTATGTTTGTTCCAGAGTAGTAAGAGTTGTGGATTTCAATTTGTCCCCCAGCTATTTTTTATCAGAGGTTTAGTGAGTTTACTAAGAGATACATCACTTTGCTTTATTCATTTGTTTTACAGCGAGAGAAGAAAGCTCCAATTTGTCTGATGAGGAGGGCCCTTCAACTTCTGCTACAGCATCCCAGCAGCTGCTAGGAATGGGTCATGGATGGAGATCCAGATCCAGATCCAGATCTGGCAGCTTGAGGGGTCGACTAGATCTAGAGGATGCAGGACTCAACCCTATCACGGAACACTGAGAGATAGCCAGACATCTCTCCAGTGCCCAAAAGTTTCGTCCCAGCAAGAAAGCCAGGAAATCATCTTAGCAACTCATCCATTTACACACCATTGGACATTTTCAAACTTTTTATCAGTGGCAATGTAGCAACCACTTTGTGCAATAACACAAACGCTGCAAAAAACATTGCCAGTGGCAAAAACTATTCTCGGACAAACCTCACCGTTCAAGAATATTTCAAATATTTAGGACTCACTTTGTTTTTTTGCACTGGTGAGACTTACAAATATCCGGGACTACTGGAGGAAAAATTTAATTTTCGGCCAACAGTTTCCCCACTAAGTGCTGGCACGTGACAGGTATCAGGTCATTTCCTGGAACTTTCACATGAGTGACCCTGATGAAGATGTCCAAAATGACAGGAAGAAAGGGACACCATCTAATGACCGGCTGTTTCGACTGAAGCCCCTTTTAGATGACATCAGACAGTCATGCAGAGCATTTTAC
The DNA here is from genome assembly GCF_004354835.1 of Perca flavescens. Classification (NCBI taxonomy): domain Eukaryota; kingdom Metazoa; phylum Chordata; class Actinopteri; order Perciformes; family Percidae; genus Perca; species Perca flavescens. The sequence goes on from NC_041341.1 coordinate 1,320,723, forward strand.
CATCCACGGCAGAACCTTCCAGTGGACGAGAGGATGGTGGCAACAAAGGCCCACACAGGCATGACACAATACATGAAGGCGAAGCCAACCAAGTGGGGCTTCAAACGTTTTGTACTGGCAGACAGCATCATTGGGTACACTTTGCACTTTGTTGTATACACAGGGAAGTCTGTGTTTGCTTCTGGTGTAGGACTGGCATATGACTCTGTTATGTCCATCATAAACAAACCACACCTAGGCAGTGTCTACAATGTTTATGATGTTATTCAAGGATCCGGTGAATTTTGGAGCATTTGGCACCTACAGGGACAACAGATGAGGACCGCATGACCACAAATGCCATAAAGAAAAAGGATCTGAGGGGCACCATCAGGTGGATCCGTGACAGCCCTCTGGCAACACAGTTCAGAGAAGGGTGACCCCTGTCACAGAATACAACAGGAATATGGGAAGTGTTGATCTTTCTGATCAACTCATTCAATACTACTCAGTTCACCACAAAACAATGACATGGTACAGGACATAGTCACGGAACCGTAAGCCCACCCACAACTTTTTCCTGAACCCAACCTTCCCTTCTTCCCGCGTTTTTCGGCGATCCGTGTTCATTTCACAGACTTCTTCCGTGGGCCCATCAAGGAATGTTTTGCTTTTCCGTGAAGCTGCCACAGATTTTGAGTTAAGGGGCCGTGTTCATTTCACGGAATTCTGTGAGATCAGGTTGCACCAAGTGAACCGAGGTCATGAGCCCCTGGTCCAAGTGGTAACTAGCCACTGGGTTTGCTTGTTGTTGAAACAAGGGCCCAGGAAAGGGACGGGTCCTCTCCTGGTCCCAGTACAGCTCCATGTTCCCATCAATAAACACTAAAAATTAAACACTGTATATTACACTCTTTATCTTCTGGGCAGTATGCTAAAATACACAGTTATCATTCTATCACATTTTATCACACTGCAAATTCAAATACCAGTTCAACACACAGTGCAACATTGACATTTCATCCACATAAAGCACTTAAAGCATTTTTCTAGTAAAACCGTAGTTTGTTTATGTAGGCTACATAGAACTATATCAGGTTGAAGTAAATTAGGTGCAAGCCAATCCTACAAGCTTCTAGCACTTACATTACATTTTTTGATTATAATTATGACTATTACCTCACTTTATCAAAACACATCCATTTGAACTTCTAAAATTTTCGTCAAAACCTGTTTAAAATGTTGCTCAAGTAAAAGTATTAGAAAAATATTCTTCAAGTCAAAAGTACATCAAAAGTAAAAGTACCCATTATGCATAATGGCCTCTTTCACAGTATTATATTATACAATACAATTATACAATATTATATTTTTCTGTATCAAGTAAAAGCATTTTAATGTAGTTTATCAAAGTGGAATCACTTTGATAAACTACATTAAAATGCTTTTTGTACTTAGTAAAATACTTTGTTTACTTTGTATACTACTGGGTAGAGTAGCATTATTAGTACAGCTTCATATCAGCGTTTTTTAAAGTAAAAAGTAACTTTTAAGTGTCACATAAATGTAGGGCCGTAAAAAGTCCAATATTTTCCTAAAGTACAAGTATGTTGGCATGTAGACTGTAGTTTGTGTGTTTAAGTGTTTCCTTGTTCCTTGTTCCTTGTCATAAGCACTTCAATGTCAATACATTATTCAAACATGTTATCATGTTTCAATATTTAAGATGCCATGGTGCTTGATAAGGGTCTCACTGCGGAATGGAAGACAGGGGCGTCACTTGCAGGCAGCAGACAGACTGGGGCGTTTTGATAAACTATATAAAGAGCGAACATCTTCCTTTAATCACAGTCATCAACTTGTTCTCCTCTCTGTCAGCCAACACCTCAGCAAAGGTAATTATATTTCAATTTATTATCAATTATTATGTATAATCCTGTATTCATTAAGAGGCCATTTTATATTTTCAGAAAACTTCACTGTATTTTATATTTAGACATTTTACATATTAGTTTATCCATTTAATATTAAACCATATCTATATTATTTAATTCACTTTTTAATAGCAGGATACTTTAATAAATGTCTCACTGATCCCAGTCATTAATTGTCTACATTTATATCCTTGTCTGCAGTATGTTGACTTTGTTTAACGTCTTTCCACAGATGGCATCAGGCTTTCTGTTTGCTTTGTTGCTCTGTTTGTCCATCGGACTGTTGGCTGCATGTGTAAGTAAAAACTATGCAACTATTTACTTTTAAAAAACAACTCTATGTGTTGCACATGCAGTATAATGCAGTGGTTTCCCAACCTTTAAGATAATAAGACAGTGATTAAATAATGTTACTAGTTTTAATGTAGGCTGAAACATTAGATATGTTTGTTCTGTGAAGCTCTTTGGGCTGCCTGTTTGTATCAAATGTGCTATATAAATAAAGTGGAGTTGAGTAATCTTTTAATTAGACTGCTTGTGTAAATGCTAAAAATAATGTTTTTTTATGATCACAGTGTTGTGAAGAAACTAAATCCTCCTGCCCAGGTCAGTACAGTATCTCTGACTCATTGCTCTGATTGTATTTGACTTGTTTGTTCATACAGTGTTACGTAGGAGTTTGTATTGTTTGTTGTGTGTGTGTGTGTGTGTGTGTGTGTGTGTGTGTGTGTGTGTGTGTGTGTGTGTGTGTGTGTGTGTGTGTGTGTGTGTGTGTGTGTGTGTGCGCCTCGTCCCTCTCTTCTCCATGTTGAAGCTGGAGGCCGGAAAAACAAAGGAAAAGATGAATAAGTCGCGGGGTCTCCTCCCTCGTTTATCCAGGGAGCTGAGTGAGCACAAGCAATCACCAACCAAGCTGGAGAAGGGAGGGAGGAGGCACACACACACACACACACACACAACAAAAACAAACAAACTGCTACGTAACAAGAATCTAACTTTCTCATTTTTCCAACATTGTCTTGAAGCTTCCTGCCCTCCTGGTTGGACTCAGTTCGGCTCTCGCTGTTTCAGTTTCAACATCCAGGGAAAGAGTTGGACCGATGCAGAGGTACAGCAGTTTTATCGAGACTGTCCTGACCTATATTTATGTTTCTAGTGGCCTCTAGTGGCCATAGTAGTTATGACAGGAGCAAAGCAGGAAGTAAGGTGAGGAAGTATAAGAGTGTTTTTGTTTGTTTCTGAACAAAAAACTGATTATCTTGTCTCCATTAGATCTTCTGCATGTCCGCCGGTGGGAATCTGGCTTCTGTCCACTCAGATGAGGAATATTTTTTCCTCAGAGAATTCATTTACAAAGTGACCGGTGCAAACAGAGAGTCCTGGATCGGAGGCTTTGACGCAGTAAAGGTGAGACTTTCCGTCATCTTTGGACATCGGAAAAAACGTTTTTCCGAGTGAAAACGTCACCATTCACGTAACTTCCTGTGGGAATCAGAGGTGGGAAACTCAGGCTGGATTTTGATACCCGATGTTCCCCAGTTGGTGACGCGTTGTTGACAACTGACGTTTGATGGAGGCGACTTTGGTTCACTGAACATATTTCAATGATAGTAAACTGTTTATTGTGGACAAATTCCTCTGCCAATAAACATACACAGACATAATATGTTTAACATTATTCATAAATAGGCCTATGTGTAAAAAAACAACACATTATCCCGACGCAACACGCATCCCGACCATGTGAACGCTGCCAGTCGGAAAAACAACGTAACCAGGGGGGCGGTGCCTGTTATTCCGAGGTGGCATGAACGCAGCAATATATCATCACACAGGAAGTGATGTCGCTCGTCTCGAGCTGTTGGGAAAATTAAACTTTATTTAGAACAAAAGAACAGAAAAAACGAATATTACTCCAAATGAAATTTTTAAAAAACAGTAGAAAATAAAGAGGATCCTCCTGTGGCTGAAATAAGTATTACAACAACATCTGATTTAACTTTGACTTCAAACCAATCTTTCTCCTCCAGGAGGGCGTGTGGCAGTGGTCCGATGGATCTAACTTTGATTACAAACAGTGGGCTACGGGGCAGCCTGACAACGCCGGACGAGTTGAGCACTGTCTTGAGATGAACTATCAGGGTAAAAAACAACATATAAAACATCCTGTCTTCTAAATAAACATGATGATCCAAAAATAATCTCTAAACTTATAGCAGGTTGTCATATATTGCAGTATCAAAAAGATAACATGTCAGATATTAAAACTCTCTGGAAACTCTCTCTACAGATAAGTTGAACGACAGGCCGTGTCAAACAGTATATCCTTTTGTGTGCTCCAAGAAGCTGTGAGGCCTCCCACCATCATGATCTCTCTACAGCTCATCTATAATCTCTTTCATTGATTCACTTTCAGTTTGTTGTGCAGACAGAAACAGCTCTCTGCTGACAGACTCACTTTCACTTGTTTATTATCTGAAGAGTTAGGAAACGGTTCACATTTGAGATTTAACATTAGAAGGAAACTGACTCTCTGAGCTTGACAAAAACATAATCAGTTATTGGACTTTTAATCTAGTAAATATTAGAAAATTAAATACAGAAAACATTTGAATACTCTGACATCTTTTCCATTTTACTTTACTGAATAATGTCTGTCAGCTCTGTCCAAAGGTAACAACATCCACCTACCAGACATGAGACGATCTTCTCTTCAAAAATGTCCAAATGGAAAATAAAAGTCCAAATGTTGGCTGAACGTTCTGTGATACAAGAGGAGTTTGTGGTGTGTTTGATTCTTTATTCATCTGTTTTCCTTCACTATATAATCAATAAGCATTCAAAAATAAAAGACATATTGTCATAAAAAGTGTCTTGTTTTCTCTAAAGGGACAAATATATAAATAATGATGATATATTTGTGAATAATATTTTATTCTTTTTCTTAAATAATTACAATAAAGTTTATTTGAAAGTGTTGTGTTTCTTTTTATTTTGAGGAGACATGTAAGACGACATGAATTTACTCTTACGGGATAATAAAGTGTGAAGTATAAAGTATATTGACTTTTTAAGGAATGTATGAGAGAAAAACATGTAGGTCTGTACCGAGGTATCGTGACACACGGTGGAACTAAAAGTACCTGAAACCACAGTGCCGAAATACTACTTCTAGTTATTAGAGACAATCAGGAAAATATTACAAGGTACAAAATCAGCATCAAAATACATTTAATGTACCATAATGTAACTTTGTTTTGTTTAACCCTCCTGTTTTGCTCGGGTCAAATCTAACCCATTTTTCTATCAGAAATTTGGGTTTCTTTCAACGAAATTGTCCAAAAGAAATAACGTGAATGGCTCCCGACAACGCTCAGCACACGTTTTAAAAAAAATATTTATAAAAGAACGTTGATGAAAGTGACAAAACTGTCTGAAAAAAAACACACAAAAAAGTCTAAAAGGTGTGACAAAAGTGACAAAAACATGGGTGGAAAAGCAACAAAAGTGTCGAAAAAAATGTCCAAAACGAAAAAGAACGGGGTTGGGTTTAGGAAAAGAAGAACGGGGAAAGCAAACATGACTCCCGAGAAATGAGCCCTGGTCTCTGGGGAACGCCAGACAACAACTGACGGTTGTTAAGGCGGAGTGGCAATCGGGAAAGTCTGGACGCACTAACCGGCCGGTGGTCTACAAAATTTCCCGGTAGATGTTTTGGTTCCACTCCGCCGCTGGGTTAAGGAAAAGGATAACGGGGAAAGCAAACGTAATTCGCGGGAAACGAGCCCATGTCTCTGGGGGACGCCAACAACGGACGGTTGGGTTAAAAAAAAGGGAAAAGATCTCCGGTCAGCTTGAAAGTCCTGTGTTTTCCCCTCAGACCAGAGTGATAGAGAAATGGCTCTGCCAATTGCTATTTGGCAAATGGTCGGAGTCACACGTTTAGCTCCACCCACATTGAGCCACTCCTCGATCTGCGTACTGCAGTCAGGGCTTACCGGCAATTTCCACTGGAAAGTCAGTGTGTGTATCTCCACTGACTGCAGAACGTAAGCGTCCCGACTCCGTCCCAGTTCCGTCAGTCCGCAGCCCTCCGGAGCAGATACGCAGAGCTTCTATTTTTGACGGACGACGGAGAGCTCCGCAGCAATTCAGCACACGGCAGATAGTGCGGGACAGGAAGTGGAGCACAGCAACAAAATAAATATCCGGTTAATTTTCAAAATAAAATACACCGTGCTCACGGCGGATCATATCTCCCTGCTACTACACCTTGAAAACACAGCACAGAGTCGTCTCCCCTCTACTCCTCTGGACTGAAACAAACTGTTGTTGGTTTTGTGGTTCTATTCTACGTGAATTCGCGAGAACTCGTGGGGTCCTCGTTACTACAGCTGTCAGTCACGGCCGCAGCCGTTCCGCAACAAATCCGGACCCGGTGGGTATTGACGGACGGCGGAGCACGCAACAGACACGCAGCGGAGCCGGTCCGCAGCCGTTACGCATCCAGTGGAAATCCCCGGTTACTCTAAATAGCAGGTTGGTGTCATGAATGGTTTTGCAGTTTTGTGTGTGACCACCGGGTGGACCATTGACACAGGAGATGCTTATAGGAATCAACAGCCACAGGTACAGGTGTGTGGCAAAGGGGAAGGCAAGCATGTTTTTACCGTGGCAGCGTGGTGTGTCAGTGGTATTGTTTGATGTGTTTAACTGGAAAGATGAATGAAACAGAGCTGCAATTCTGATAAAGGAACAGCTTATTATCATCTGCATATGTTAATAATTTTGGCAAGTGGTTGGGCAGTTGTAAATAACCGCGGCCGCAGAGTTTTGTCCTCTGTTCTCCAGTAGACTTGCAGTAACTTCAAACTTGTTTATGTTTCACCTCTAACTGGAAAATAATTTATGTAACAAGTGTGGTGGAAGTTTCCTTTGCAGCAGGAGTGAATTTTAGAGAGTTAGGAAGTGAAACAAATAAGACAGTTGAAGACTAAACCAAGTTAGGTTTTTGTGTTTTATTATAAACTTGCAAGAATATAGGAGTGACACAGTTTCACAAAAGGCACAGCAGCACAGTGTGAAAAAGTCTCTTCCACGAGTCAACAGGAACACTGAGCTTAAATACATCTTCATAGTGACAGCACATGTTAAGTGGCTTAACATGACTCTGCATTTCTCACAGGCAATCTGATATACAGAAAGACAATCTAAAACACAGGAGACATCTCAGAGCCATTTCGCCTCCTCCCCCTGTACAACTTTCACCCCCCTGGTTACATCTCAACTGGCATGGGAAAACTGAATCTGCACATAGAGATAGTTTACTGTGACCTTGTACTTGTATCGGTTCAGACAAACAGTGCTCACATTATGTTCCAGACTTTGTGATTCTCACTTAGTTTAGTGAGAATCAGAATCTACATGTGGGAATGAGATAAACTCCCTTTCAGCATTGTGAGAGAAACTTAAAAAAGAAATACGACAAAAATATAAAGAATCATGCTTAAATGTAATTTTGCCATTACATTCCACTCTTTTGAATACAAATTAATCACAATAAACATATATATATTATACATTTGCAAATAGCGTCTTCCATGTTCTTCTGTTGTCAGAGGTTGGTCCACTAGCACTTGACAAATTGTAGGAAACAAGTCTTTATCACTGTCTCGTGTGTGTGTGTGTGTGTGTGTGTGTGTGTGTGTGTGTGTGTGTGTGTGTGTGTGTGTGTGTGTGTGTGTGTGTGTGTGTGTTTCCTTTCTCGGCTGTTCTGAGCCTTTGTAAGAAAGGAGCATTTAAACACACAGCTTTTCTAAGTCTGATCTATGTCATCATTGATTCTAAAATATTGCTACATTAGGGTTAGTCAATTAAACAAGGTTCATACAAGTAGTTATAGTGGATAAAGTAAGTATTGATTCCAAACTGTAAACATTTTCTGTTACCAGGAATATTCCATTAAAAATATTACCTAAGTTTAAAAAAAGTATCATAAAAATATGTACTTAAGGTATTAAAAAGCAACAATATAGAAAAGTCCTCACACTTTAAAAAGAAAAAAACTGGAAACGATCAAAACAGTCAATGTTTTGGGGGGCTAAACTTTGGCCACGCAGTAACTGGGCTGACGGGGTGGGGCTGCCGTCAAGTAGGCTCATGCTGAGGCCACTTGTGAGGAACCCACAAGGGTTTCTCGGGGTCAGACTCTGTCTTGCTGGGCTGACCCTGGTTACCTGTACAATTTGGAAGCAGAAACTTTGACTTTAAAGAACATTTCAATACCTCTAAACGAAAACAAAAAAACTAATACAAATACTGAAATGGCAGATCTACAAGCTCATAATGCATTGTAACATCAGGCGTTGTGAACTCGCTCACCCTCCCAGAAACGTTGGGGCTGCTCCCCCAGCTGGATCCGCTCCCCCTGCGGGATCTGCTCCTCTGGGATCTGCCCCGCTTCTCGGAACCATGGGCGCTGCTCCGCCTCCCGGTGACGTGGGTGCTGCTTCCCCTGCGGGATCCGTGGGACCTGCTCCTCTGGGACCTGCTCCGCCACCCGGAAACGTGAGGGCTGTGGCTTCCCCTCTGGGACACACGAGGGCTGCTGAGTCCCCTCTGGGACACACGAGGGCTGCGGAGTCCCCTCTGGGACACACAAGGGCTGCTGAGTCCCCTCTGGGACACACAAGGGCTGCTGAGTCCCCTCTGGGACACATTATGGCTGCGGAGTCCCCTCTGGGACACATCATGGCTGCGGAGTCCCCTCTGGGACACACGAGGGCTACTGAGTCCCCTCTGGGACACATCATGGCTGCGGAGTCCCCTCTGGGACACACGAGGGCTGTGGCTTAGTACAGCATTAACACCATTTCAATATCCTAAGAGGAAGAAATACCGGTAAAAGTGCAGCAAATTAAAAACACAACACTACCATTAAAAAAAAAGAATGAAGAATGAAAAAGCAGGTTTTTTTTTTTTTGGATGTGGAGGCTGTAGCCCCCTGCCCCCACCCCAGACACACACACCCTCCCCCATCCATCCCTGTCTCTGTCCTCCTTTCAGTTTATATATATATATATATATATATATATATATATTTACACACACACACACACACATCATACTTACATAGCCTCTCTTATGTCCTTCACCATTAACAAAACAGTTACAGATAGAGGTTGCACAAGTTGAATAATACTTAAATATCCATTTAGCAGCTACAATGGGAACGTTAATTAACGTTAACGTACTGGTAGCTATTTGACTCCTTCCAGTGTTACTAAATTACAGAAATCCATTGCACACAGGAAGCAATGCGAGGCGGCATTAATAAAAAATCTAAAATATCATTATGTTGCAACTGACACTGCTCCAGCGTAGCCTACTACATGATGGAATTATTTACTGTAGACCAACACATCATAGGTCAAAGACTGGGGTCTTGTAGCGCACTGTGAGTGGTTAATGGCGATCTGCAGGGAATGCGGCTAGATTGGCTTAATAGAATTGATGCTGACTTCTGTGCTGCAAGGAACATTGTTCTGTCTCAGCTTAGGATACAGAGACTAGCCTACTTTTTTACATGATATCACCAAAGGCTATTGCGGAGCATTAGAAGTTTTATAATTCTGCAGAAATATAGGCTTTATAATTCTGCAGAAATATAGGCTACATTGTCGAAATACAAAATGCAGCAATTTAGCCATCGTGTAGGTTGCTTTTGTAGGATTCTCGTAGGGTACAGATTTGATCATTGGCAAATTATCAAAGATGTTTTATCAATATTAATAAAGTTATGAATATGGTTATTAATAACTGTATTAAATCGACAAACAATCAAAACGGGGCACCACCCTGCATGTCAGGGACCAATAATCAAACTGTGGAACAGTCTCATTTCTGTGGTAATCCTTTAAAAAGGAATTAAAGGAAGGGGTGAATCCAAGCACGGACCTGATCGACCAGCAATTATTACAACAAGTACCCAAATAATCACAAGCAACTGCTAATTAAGCATAATAAGATTTATTAACGTCACAATTATCAGTAGCTAATCAATAATCCTTCAATAATAAACTAATTACCCTTTTACAATATCACAACCAAAAACAAAGTAAAAACAAAGCAGCATGGGCGGACACGTCTGTGTCCGTGTGAGTGTGTGTGTGTGAGAGAGAGAGTGAGTGAAAAGGGGGGGGCGATGTCGGAGTGTAGTTCTAACACGAAAACAAACTCCCAAAATGGCTACTCCTGTGAGCTGCACAAACTATTTAGCCTCAAGAGGGCGGTAGTGGTGCTGGGTGCACGGGCAGGGGCTGAAGAAGCCGGGGGTTGCTAGGCAACGATCACGCTTAGCTGGTATGGTAGCTAGTTCCTGTGTTAGGTCTGTACGAAGGTAAGCCAATTCCACGTGTGAAACTAGCCTACAGCGTTAGCTCGGTTGCTACGCGGCTAGTCGGTGTCGTGTGTGTGTGTGTGTTAGAGAGAGAGAAGAAAGAGAAGAAGAGTAAAGAAAAAGGCACTCTGATCTTTAGTTATCGATAATGACCCAGTTCCCCTCAGCCACTCAGGTCTGGGCTAACGTGTAGTTTAGGACAGACTGAGACTTTTGTTTTTGCTGAGGAAAAACGTCACTATAACTACTCCAGTAGCTAATCAGCTGATTTTCGCGATTCTATCGCAGACAGTAACTAAACTCCTGAAAGGAGTGATTTAAGCAGGTAGCGATTACAGTTATACCAAGCTACTTAACACCACATAAATCAAACAGTATAGGGATCGGTTATACATTCACAGCACAGATTAATAATCACATATGGACCAGTACATGATTAAATCAGATCACATTAATGGCAACAAGTGGTAGCGAACCCCTTTTGCTCATTAATAAACACACTACTTATCTCTGCCCAGACGTAAGCCTTCTCACGGTGTGTTCAGTCCGTTTGTTTCTGTCCAGAGATTTCCACAGAAATGAAACGGAACGTGTCCCTGGCGCTCGTCAGCGGCCACGGAGAAACTTCCCTCCAAAAAAGCAGCAAGGGGGAAGTTTAGTCGACTTTGAGAAGAAAAACGTTGTTTCCTTCTCACTGCAGATATGAAAACACTGGTGTGTTTTCAAGGATCCACCGAAATAAAATCCACTTTCTCCCGAAAATGGAAGTTCAGCACAAGCGCTTGCGCGCCTCCTTTCAGCAACGGGAGTTGCAGGTGAAGACGAGGGAGTTTCCTAGGTTCAGGTTATTTATAGGTTAAGACCCCCTGCTGTGTTTATGGTCCCGCTGAACCAATAGGAAGACTCAAAACTCTTGAAAGGGTGAAGACTACAATCTTGTAGTTCTTTGACTTCCTGCCAGTTGTGAGGAGTTTCCCTTCTGGCTGGCACTTTCGCATAGAGGTGTGAATTACTCCGGCTTTGGGGTTTACATGCAGGCGAAGATTCCTTTGTCTTGGTCACATGTTCCTTTGTCTCTGAGCACATGTGTGTCCTGTATCCAGAGGTCAGTTTAATCTGAGGCCTTTTGGTTAAAATCAGATTTAACCAAACTCTTGGTCTCCAACACTTTAATTAAATCATACAAGTCTGCAGATTCACATCTCAATAACTATCGGCTTTCATTGGGAGATTAGGCTACTGAAATCGAGTTTGCCTTTTACCAGACCTAAGGATCTCTATCATTGTGCGACAAAACGTAGCCTAGGCCAATGGTTCTTATACTGGGGATTGCGACCCACAAGGAGGTTGCAAGAAGTTTCCGATGGGTCTCGAGATGCTCTCCATGTAGATTGTTGAGCAAGAGAAAATGAAGATTTGAATAAGCTGTCTTACAATATTAATGTCTTACAATATAGCCTACTGAATGATCAAAACCGCATATCAGAACTTTCTGTCTGACACACCTTATAAACAATCGAATGCAAAGAGACAATGTATCTTATCATAGGCTACGTTTTCAGCGAGAGATATTTCCCCTCTGAGACAGAATGCTACCGATTCACGTTAAATCGTGAATGGATAAGCTATTCTCTGACAAAAAGTTTGTCAGAGAATCTGTGTCTCCTGTACATTTTAACACGTCTTCGTTTAGTCCAACGACTGTCGTCATAATCCATTTTTCTTTTGGATCTATAACAGACAACGCTTTTATACTTTATAAAACCGACAGACATATTGAGGTGTTTAAGTTAAAGACCTGCTGACTGTCACACACGTGTGTGTGAAATTAATTGTGGCTCAGAGATAATATATTCTAATATCCAAAGTGACTCATCCCTAATCTGCGATGGTCTGTTTAAAGGAGTCATATGTAAGATTGTGGCCAAAACTGATACTACAATCAAGTTTAATTGAGCAATATCAGGGTTTTTCCTTGGCCAAAAAAGGAGGGTGGCGGTAACCCCTCGTGGAGCATGCGGCGTGGTGCAATCATAGCTACGATGGGGGTGGGGGGGTGCTAGCGTAACCGTAAGATCCAGAAATAGCATGGGTCGCGCAGAATAATATAAATTAATAAATATAATAAAGAATAAACCAGCGCACCCAACAGACAGCGCTTGAAGTATTTATTTTTGGATTTCCTCATCGTGAGGCAAGAAATAACGCGGTGGCGGCCACCACCAAAATCTCTATGGAGGTAAAACCCTGCATATGTAAGAAATTGACAAAAATTGCCAAAATGGGTTAAATAAAATATCCACCCAAATTCTGAATACTTTACAGCCCTCCTCCCCCTTATTGGGAACTTTTATCAAATATCAAATGTAAACAATATCAGTTGTGGGCTGCACCTCTGCTTTTGAAATGAGATGAACCTGGCTAAACTACTGTGATATAAGTCAGTGATATAAGCATTTGAAATTAACATTTGTCAATGTCTTGTTACATATCAGGAGCATTTAAAGGAAACTTTAAGGTCGATGTATGGAAACTTACGCCATATTTATGAACAGGGTACACCTCCTCCTGTCGCTCTCCTGGCTGACAATACCTTAATGAAGGAGCTTTCAATCAATAAAAAGATAAGTAACAAATTAACATAAAATAACCAGCTTATATGACACTAAGTGTGTGTGTGTGTGTGTGTGTGTGTGTGTGTGTGCGCGGTATGTGCGCAAGCACACAGGGACATTAGTGTGTGTAAGCGTCCACGATAAGCAAGGCTCACGTGTCACTCAGCAATATGCGTAGTTGTAACAGTCATGGAGATATTCAAGCAGTTTAGCACTGTGATGGCCACAGCCGTGGCCACACAGCCATCTTAAAGGCGGTAACCTCATACACTCACATTTATCTTAGTTCATGCTGTTTTCCTTAAGATTGGTTTCTATATCTTTTCAGACACATTATATATTTTGTTGTAAACATTTATTTAGTTTTAAATAACTTACAGGGCACTGGATTTGGTTTACATATATACTTTATTAGTTTTGGATTGGTTTTCTAATAAAACTGTTTTCTTTGAGCTTACCAGTGTTGCGGATTCAGGCTGCAGGGACAAAGGGGTGGGGTGTTGGCTAAATTGGACTCTACCACTACTTGTTATGTCAGGGGGGAGATAGCTGTATTTGTCCTCAAGATATTTGAGTTTTGATTTGTATTGTCTTTAGTACATTTATTCAGTTAATGTTAATTAAGATTACATTTCTTTTGGAGTAAGTGTTTAGTTGTTTTCTTTTGTTATTTGTAATTTACATATTAGTGTTATTGTTAGTCTCCCCCTGGGTGTCAAACCTGGTCTGATCACCCAGTTTATAAGTCCCCTTTGTTTCTTGTATAGGAGGTCAGTTGTATTTTTGAGTTTGTTATGTTCAGAGCTTAAGTTCAGTTTGTTTGTTTGACCTCTTTTAAGGGCCCAAACTTTATCTTTTGTTTGTTGTCAGAATTTTTTGTGGGTAAAATAAAAACCCCTTTTTTGAAATCTCCTCGCGACTCCTCATGCCTAACTGCTTGGTCCCTGACAAGCACCATGGATTTCGTTTTCTAGGTAGTGCTCACCTTTCTTTGAAAAGAAGTCAGTTACCAATTGTTTCCCCTCATTCTGTTTTCTCTCCTCCTCCTGTCTTTCCTTTCTTTTTGGAAGCATGATTTGGCTTTCTTTGAGAAAAGACATTTCTACAGCAGAAGTTTGCGCTCCACCAGACGCTCTACTGAACTAGCTAACGTAATGCGTGCAGGTGGACTAAGCCATTTGGCACATTAGCAAGGGGGGGGACCTTTTTGTATGCAAAATAGTCAGTCAATCAACCAAGTTATTCTGCCAATACACTGACTTTACATTTCATCTGATATGCATTATGAAATGTTATTAGGAAATAAAAATATCCAGGTAAAATAAAATATATTCCAGACTTTTCAAGGGCCCTCTCTCCCCTTGGGCCCTGGTAATCAGTATTGGTTTTACCCCTGGTGCGATGCCCCTGGTGTCTGTGCTGCTGCTCGTCTTTATCCAGAGAGAGCGAACACTAAGCAGCGCACAGGTCTGCTTCAGAGCTCCGTCTATCGTGATATATTAATTATTGTCCAACCTCTCCCGCTGTTTTTCCTTTTGGTTAGATTCTACATCAGATTAAACAGCACAAATCAAAAATACAGACCACTGTACAATCTGCAGTGTTATTTTTCTGGCAAAATAATATTTCAACTTACCTCAATTTGTGAATGTCTGATAGAAGTTCTCCTTGAAGTCACAGCTAGCAGCAGTGCTTTCCCGAATGGACTGCTAATGTTTTGAGCGCAAAACAAGGCCTTTGCATACAGGCCCCTTATAGATGTTCTAAGAACTGCCTGACCAAATAACAATTAAATACAGTAAAATTCGTAAATTGAGAGAATTAACAAACGTTAACTGCTCCGCTGGCTTCATTATGAATGAGCCTAATTAGGTGTTGTGTGCATAACAGGCGGAAAGAGTACTGAAAATCTTTACTCAAGTACAAGTACTGTTACATTGCTAAAATATTACTCTGTTACAAGTAAAAGTACTGGTGTTAGAGAAATACTCAAGTAAAAGTACAATTTGTAAGAAAAACAAAAAAACTACTCAGAGTATTAGTTACTTTTAACCACCGTCACTTCTCCAGACTAGGGCTGGATGTGTGTTTTCCTTTACCAAAAGTTAAAATGCCAACAATTTATTAATCATTAATAATTGATTAGATACAAAACAAGTGTTTTTCCTTCATTTTTGTCTCAAACAGATCTACTGTACCTTTTACAGCCAACACATCAGTCATTGTTGGTGTATGAGCTACACCTTGATAGAAACACATGCTACTCCTCGGTCCAAGGACATCTAGTGGAAGACAGATTGATGATGAGGCCTCCTGCAAGTCCTGTTCTAACAAATATTGAATTACAATTTCCTAAGAGGTAATTAATGCATCATATTCATTTCCATCAAGGGACTAGCTGTCTGTGAGCTATTTGGCCTCATCTTCAAAAATGAAGTACCGTAAAACTTCGAATAGGATCCCGGAGTTTTATTTGATCAAATAGACCATTGGGACAGGCATCTATGGGATGTGGATAACCGTATGGGGTTATTTGTAGGGATGCTTGACATTGATTTTGTACCGATATCCGATATACCAATATTGTCCAATGCTTAATTTCCGATACCGATATTAGCCGATACAGATACCGAAACATATGATCGTTTATAGGCTTACTGCCCACTGTTCCATGACTCCCTTGATACTGGGGATTTGAATGTTTTGAAGGACTAGCCAGCAACCGGTAGGCTAACTGGGGTGCGGTGCTTACTACCCCTTCGAGAGAAG
This sequence comes from Perca flavescens, assembly GCF_004354835.1. Taxonomy (NCBI): domain Eukaryota; kingdom Metazoa; phylum Chordata; class Actinopteri; order Perciformes; family Percidae; genus Perca; species Perca flavescens. The sequence goes on from NC_041341.1 coordinate 1,336,418, forward strand.
ATGCCAACTGAACATTTCTTTGACTGAGGTAAACTGAAAACAAATAGCCACACAAGAACAAATTCAACTCATTCCACTCATTGGTGCTTAGATCTGCCCTGCTCAAGAATTTATTTACTCTACAAACCCTGTGTGTATGCTGGTTGGCCAACAACCTACACCCAAATTTTGTCTGCATTCGCTTTGAGAGGAAACAAGCTTTCCAATAAGGTATAAAATTACATACTTTAGTCATTTTAAACCATTTCAAAAACCGATACCGATATTTACTGATATTGAATCGGCCGATAATATCGAGCATAGTTATTTGTCTAAATATGTGTTTCTGCCCCAAGGGACAGGCGTCTGGGACTGGGCTATTATTTGAAGTGTTACGGTAGGCCTGCAACCTTTCTGAGAGTCCACTAATCAGCATAATTCAACACAGCGTAAACTTTGACATATTTTGATGTTTTTTACATTTTTGGGAAGTTACATTTTTCTTTTTCTGCACGACTAACAAAAATGACTGATGGATTGTTTTGGCAAAAGATCTACATGTATGCAATGTTTGTTCTTTGGTGACTAGTGTGACTTGAAATGTATTGAGTTACAATTACTAAATCTCAACATGCTTGATTAGCCTAAATGTAGAGTTACTACAAGTTACTAAAAATTGTACAGTAAGTAATTACATAACTCAATAGGCCTACATAGTTACTTTGCGCCTCTGCCATTCAAAACCCATATGTGTTCCCAGATCTAACCCATGCCCACTCGGCACATAAAAATGCCATGCAGGACCCATATATGTGTTCCCAGTTCAAACCCATGGCCACTTGGCCCATAAAAATGCCATGCAGGACCCATATATGTGTTCCCAGTTCAAACCCATGGCCACTTGGCCCATAAAAATGCCATGCAGGACCCATATATGCATTCCCAGTTCAAACCCATGGCCACTTGGCCCATAAACATTCTATGCAAGACCCATATATGTGTTCCCAGATCAAACCCATGCCCACTCGGCACATAAAAATGCCATGCAGGACCCATATATGCGTTCCCAGTTCAAACCCATGGCCACTTGGCCCATACAAATGCCATGCAGGACCCATATATGTGTTCCCAGTTCAAACCCATGCCCACTCGGCCCATAAATGTGCCATGCAGGACCCATATATGTGTTCTCAGTTCAAACCCATGCCCACTTGGACCATAAATATGCCATTCAAGACCCATATTTGTGTTCCCAGATCAAACCCATGCCCACTTGGCCCATAAATGTGCCATGCAGGACCCATATATGTTTTCCCAGTTCAAACCCATGCCCACTCGGCCCATAAATGTGCCATGCAGGACCCATATATGTGTTCCCAGTTCAAACCCATGCCCACTTGGACCATAAATATGCCATTCAAGACCCATATTTGTGTTCCCAGATCAAACCCATGCCCACTTGGCCCATAAATATGCTATGCAGGACCCATATATGTGTTCTCAGTTCAAACCCATGCCCAATTGGCCCATGCCTGTCCCTCATGGGGCCCATGTAATCAGCTCATATGGGCTTCCTATGTGGGTCTCATACTACAAAACCTACATGGGACCCGCTGATTTCACCCAGCCAAAGCCCATGCCATCACAGTAACCATGGAACTTAACCCATCTGGGCCCCACATGTCATTGCTGGCTGGGTGGTCCTGACTTTTTTTCTCTAAAGGGACAAATAATTCTATATTTGTGAAAAACAAGGCTAAGATACTAATCCAAAATACAAATAAAGACATTGATGAATAGATTAGGTAAAAAGATAAAGTTTATTTGTTGTTGAAAGTGTTGACATGACATGTAAAACCACATGAATTTACGCTTACGGGATAATAAAGTAAATTTTGACTTTTCAAGGAACATATGAGATAATAACAAAATCAAAAATGTTCGCTTACTAAAGACGTCTGAACTAAGTACATCGCCTTACAAATGTGTGATACACACGTCGTCACTATCTAAAATTTTCCAAAAAGGTGGGCTTTGCTTTCAATTACACACAACTTCAAAGTAGTTTTAATGCAGTCACTACCAAGTTAATCATCAAAGCAAGTATACAATATATGTAAAGATCTTACATTAATATTTGTTTTTGTTACATGTATTTTGTTCAAACTCTAAAATGGCTACATTTGGATGATACTAGCCTCTAACATACTTTTACTTCAGTAACGTTTTGACTGCAGGACTTTACTTGTGGTGGAGTATAGTATCATTAACTTACTTTTACTTCAGTGGTAGGTCTATCTGAGTTCTTCCACTGCTATAAATGTAAATACATACTGATTAAATTAATATTTAGACACTACATATAATTGTGTTTATTCTTCTTAATGATAGGCACATCAGACATTTACAAATATATATATATATATACTGTATATATATACACACAAATATAAAAGTCAAAAGGGTTTGCCAATGTTTTAGAGCAAACTTCTATTTTTGATTTTGTCCACTAGGTGGTGCCATTGTGTGTTCCTGTGTATTGAAGCTGTCAGTGTGGTTACTGGATTCACCCAGATCTGTTTGATATTGGCATTATTTTTGTATTATTGTTATAGGTATTCTTTATATCATTGTTGGTACTACTATTGATATAGCCTAATAATAAATATAGGTAGGCTTAGTTAGGTAGTTTTTTTTTCAATATTTATTGCAAGAAGTTGCCATTTACTTGGTTACACTTTAATTGTATTAATTTGTGTCTAAAACATGTTAGTTATTTCATATAGTTTGCTATCTTCATGTTGTTAATGAGGTCATTATTAATGTAATTTATTATTTTGCCTTTTGTCAGTACTTTTCTGTTTAATACTTCGTTGGTGTTGAAGCACACTGTTATGACATGAGACAAAATCCATGAGCCATTAATCATAAAGTTCTGCAAACACATTTTCAACAGATCATTGGAGGTGTGTGAAGTCAATTCATACTTTAAACACTCCACTATCATCCTGGTCCCCAAAACATCCTCCATAACAGGATTAAATGACTACAGGCCTGTTGTACTGACATCTGTGGTCATTCATTTCCTTTGATAGACTGGTGTTGAGCCACCAACACAGGACCCCTGCTGGGCCCCCTGTAGTATGCCTACCGGGCAAACTGGTCTATGGATCATTCTCCCCAGGCACAAATGCAAGGTTCCTGTTTGTGGATTTAAGCTCAGCCTTCAACACCATCACCCAAGAAATCCTGTGCTCCAAACTCACCCAACTCACTGTCCGAATCCCCAGCTATTAATGGATCACAAACTTCCTGAGAGGCAGAAGGAAAGCAGGTGAGGCTGGGTAAAAGGATGTATTGTAGAATAAGTTCAACCTGCCTAAGGAGCTGCTGATACGATTTTACTCTGCAATCATCCCGCCTTTTCTTAGCACGTCCATCACCGTGTGGTTTGGATCAGCCACCAAACAGGACAGGAACAGACTGCAACCTCAGATATATGAGCAACCTGTTATAATAATAATTCTTATATATTACAGCACCATTTACACTTCTGCATGGTCGTAATGTCTTTGTTTACCCTCTTCAAATAGCCTTGTTAATGCATGTGTATAAATATATGTATTCACTTTTTTATATACAAAGTTATATTGGTACATAAAGTCTTTACCCTGTTCAGTTTTGTTGTCCTATTTTTGTATTCTTATTTCTGTGTACTGTATGCATGTTGAGAGCAACAAAAAGCTGGAGTATGTGTTCACACTTACTTGGTCATTAAAGGTTATTCTGATCATCTTGAAGTCCTTCCTCATGGGGTTTATTTGTTCAGGTTATTTTCAGATATAAACTTCCAACCCTCATAAGTCACTTTTCCTTGGGGATAATAATATTCTGGTGAAGATTTGCAGATGGTGATAACTGTTAAAAATGTAGGCAGATAAGTCTTTGTTTTAACCATATGCCCTTTCCCCCATGTTTTGGTCGCCTGGTCTCCTTGTGTAATATTGCTTGTATAACCTCAAGCCTGTTTTGCACATTTGTTATGATTGTGATTATTAAAATTAGGCCTATGATTACAATAATTACTATAATTATAATTTTTGTTATTGTTACTATATTATTATTATCAAAATGTTCTTCTGCGCTGAATAAAATGTTTTATTGTCACGATTCATCTCGTAGCTGGTTGGCTCGGTTCCAGGCTTCAAATTATTTTTATAAACATGTAATGAAAAGTAAAGGGAGACATGGAGAAAATCATACGGAAGCATTCAAAAAGTGTGCGTTTCTCTGACTTCACTTGAAAACTTCTTCACCTGCATCCTCGATTGGCTATACAACGCTGAAGTTGGCTTCTGATTCGCAGCTTCCGATTTGACAGCTATATAGTTGCCTTTGCATTTTCCTTGCAGTTTTGTTTACCTTTCTCCTGATACCTGTGTACCAATTTTGGATTTGTATCAAGATTCTTCCCTTTGACTCGTTTTTTGCTACATCTGTTGTTAGCCTACAACACAAACGGACAACTGATATGGCCAGGTGAGCAAACGTAATGTGTTTTAGGTGCATGCAGCATTAGTGTTGAACTTCTTAAAAGTTTGCTTGCTGCTTCCTGCATGTACAAAGCTTTTACGCACTGGGGGAATAACTTATAGGCCTAGCAACTTAAAAAAAACTACTGCTTAATACAACCGCAGATGTTGCTAGGGAAAACTTTAAAATATTATTGCCAAGTAGGCTTATTATTTTGGCAAATGCAGAAATTTGCTTTAAAGTGACCTGAACATTAAAAGCGATTTAGTATTCTGTGGATCTATCATGCTTTGTTAAGATTTTCCCCGTCAATGTGTTATGTCGTTTTTTTGTAGGCTAATAGGCTAGATGTATAAAGTAGCCTACAAAAAACACATTTCTCTCCAAATGTAGCTTTCTCTCCCACAGACGGCAATCTTCTCAACTGCCTAAAAATGTCTCGCCCAAATTCCTATTCATAATTCCTCTTTTAGTAGTAGATGTCAATGATTGAGAATGCCAGTCCAGTTTTACATACGCATATGGCAGAGATGGGGACTCGAGTCTGAGATTCGGACTCGAGTCGCACTTAAGTCGCACAAACTGCTGACTTCAGACTTGACTTGGACTCGACCCAAGAGACTTCAGACTTGACTTGCGATTCAACCCTAAAGACTTCTAAATCTAAACTGATTCATGTATTTCTATTTTCTTTTATTGGCGCATATACGTTGGAAATGGTTGGGGAAATGCATGATGAGCTGCGTGTCCCCTGCCCTTTGCCGTAATGTGCAATGTTACGTATGTGCTATGCCTTATGTGTGCGCACGTCAAAAAATGCATTGACAATGGCGACACCAAGTCCTCCAATTGTGCCTTTTGTCATTAGTTTTGCTTACAATAACTTTGTAAACAGTGGCAGTAAGCGAACAGCTATATGCAAGGGGTGTGGCACCAAGATAAATCATGCCGGATCAACAACGTGGAACTTCATCAGGCATCTCAAAACACACCCTGACAGTCACTTGCTAATGTGAAAGAGACGTTAAATGTAGCATATATCCCCACAGGTAACAAGCTAACCATCGCAAAGTGTTGTACTAATGCTGGGAACAGGCAAATTGTATCGTTATAGTTGTATCCATATGATGTGACAGACTTAGGTTAATATTTCACCAGTAGCAGAAGATTAGACTATACAATGTCCTAAGTTGGAGACCCAATGTAAGTTCTGGATGTAACAAAATTAAGCTAGCTCCATTAAAGCATAGATTATATTTTTCCCGTCACAAATTCACATCCACTCTTCGCTGCAGTGCCCACATTTTATTTCAGAATAAAATATTTGATAGAAACGTTAAGTATTACTTTAGCTATTTCCCCCACAGAACACTACACATGTCAGTTTCATGCAGATTGTATTAGTGGCAAGCAAAATAATTTCCCATGTCCATCTACAGGTTTACAGAATTCACCAGTGCTAAAAAAGGTACTATTGGAGAGGGACAGAGCAGCATTGAGTCATTCATTATTCAGCCAAGAGGTGTGCAACTGTACCATCAGGGGGGTTCCGCCATCCATTCCGACATACCCCCACTCCGACATTGACGTCTAATTGTCAGAGTGGCGGCACTTCCATTGTTTTCAAATGTCCCACCACTCCATCAATTTTTGTTTCCATTAGGGTTAGGGTTAGGGAATAGCAGCGTGTCAGAATAGAAGCATGTCGGAGTGGCGGCATGTAACCCCATCAGGGACATCCTAGGCAGAAGGCCATCACTGAATCAATCATTAATGAACTCATCATTTAATGCAACCTGCCACTGTCATTGATTGACAAGCCCAGCTTCAGAATTTTCTAGTCAGTTCTATTAAGCTGTGAAAGATTCACAGGGTCTCACACTGGTGAGAGGCAGGGGCGGATCTACAGGGGGGCAAGGGGGGGGCAGCTGACCCCCCACTGTAGGGCCTTGCCCCCCAGCTGCCCCCCTAACTTTGGTGTTCAAAAAACTTTGCTTGTAAAAACAAACTGCCACTATGTGCACAGGCTTCTTACAACATTGAAACAAACAATTAATGTATATTAATTCATAATAATTGTAGATGTAACCTTAGCCCCCTGCCCCTCAAATACTCAGCTACGTCCCTGTATTAAACGTGCAGAGCGGCGTTCGCCCAGTCTGGCTCGCACACAGCGAGTCTGCTGCGGGGCGGTGGCCCTGCATCCCGGCAAAGACTGGAGCGACCATGCAGTTACCCCTGGACCATATGGTTGGTTTATATTCTCCTTACATATAAATTGCAGTACAGTAACATAACATGTCGTGACATGACCTTTTTTCAGTTTTTGGCTATTTCCATTCTGTTGTATATGTTATAGGGTTAGATATGTAAATATTTACATATACAACAACAGTTCACTCTTCTCAAGACACTTTACAGATAGAGTAGGTCTAGACCACACTCTTTAAGTTACAAAGACCCAACAATTCTCCAAAGAGCAAGCATTTGGTGCAACAGTGGCGAGGAAAAACTTCCTTTTGGGCAGAAACATCAGACAGACCCAGGGTCTTGGTGGCCACTGCCGGTTAGATACAGATGGATACAGATATACAGATATAGAGTAGCAGTTTAGGGCATAGCAGTTTACATACATCTCTCTACCCCTTTGCCCCCCCATGTAAAATTTTCTAGATCCGCCACTGGTGAGAGGATTAGTGAAAAATTTTAGGAAGTATGTGATAACTTCAACATAAAGCACAAATTAGATTGCATTATCTCTGACAACACTTTGAACATGAAGAAAGCCTTTACGGTTTGTTTTCCCTCTGCTACAAGTAGCAAAGATGATGATCAGAGTATGGAGCCAACTGTAGCATCCCCTCTGCTGTAGTGACAAGATGGAACATTTTTGATGTGCTGCCTTCTTGGTCAGGGCTCACTTGTAAAAGAGATTTTAATCTCAGTGTGATATTTTTCCCCCTGGTAAAATAAAGGTTAAATAACAATAAATAAAAAACAGCACTCTGCCCCTTGCTGAAGCAGTCAGTGACTTGGATCTTCAAAGCCTGAATACACTCCTGGACACCCAAGGTCATAAAGACCTGTGTTTATCAGCCAGAGAATGGGGTCAGCTGAAAGAACTTGTGGACATTTTGGCCCCATTTCTTCAAGAAACGGACTTCACTCAAGGGGAGAAAGTTGTGACCCTTAGTGCAGCCCTCCCTTGTGTACTTTCACTTAACAGCCATCTCATCAGGATGTTGAATGCTACTCGCCACCTGGTTGGTTTAGTGAAAGCCCTGCAGAAGTCCCTTCAACGGCGCTTTAAGGGTATATTTGTAAGTGTAAAAATGGATGACTCCAGTGACGTGGCAGTAGATCTTCCATTTGGGGACATTGTCTACATCAGGGGTGTCAAACTCAACTTCACTAAGGGCCACACTGGAAAATGAGAATCACACCAAGGGCCAGACATGTACGGGTTTATTGACATGCTTTAATTTAATCCAAAAAGTTAAATATCTTTGACTGTATTATTGAATGTCAAAAATGTTCTTAGCCACCATAGAAGAAAGCGCGCAAAACACGCTTTTGGCTAGAGCAAGATGTCCAACCAACAGATGAAGTGAAGAGTGAAGTCAAGGAGATGATAATAGAATTGGAATTTAAACAAACCACGTGCCCTTTTTAAAACTATTGATTCAATTTTAAATTCACCCCAATCCTCTTGTTTGGAAGCCTCTTCTGAATTCTCCTAATTAAACCTTAAGTATGTCCTACGGACATTATCCCCCCTCGCCTTTTTAAAGAGGTCTGGACCACTATAGAGCCAATTGTCCAAAAAATGATTAACAGCAGTCTGACATCAGGAGTTGTCCCAGCTTATTGCAAGGAGGCAACTGTTGTACCTCTAATTAAAAAGCAAAATCTGGACGCTACCATTTTAGCTAACTATCGACCGATATCAAAGCTTCCTTTTTATTTCTAAAATCTTAGAAAAAACTAGGGCTGTCAAAATTAACGCGTTCATTTTTGCGTTATTTTTTTAATATTTAACTCGTTAAAAAAAATATTTTTTTTAATATTTAACTCGATAAAAAAAATTAACGAAATTAACGCAGCTGTGTTTGTTTACTTCATGTGGCGGCTGAGAAACATAATACGTCTCCATAACAGCAGGCGGCGCTACTCTGTATTTGTAGCATTCACTACGTCACGGGTGTTCAACAGCAATGTACCGCAGGTTAAAAGGTGGGAGGGACTTACCTGATTGAAGTACCGTCCAGTCAAGAGTTGAAACATGGACCAGTAAGATCCCAAAAGAGAAAAAAGACGATGTGTTAGAATCCAGAAATGAATGAGCACGGGCTATAAACGGGACCGAGGACTAGTCCCGACATGTTGTCTCGTCAGGAGAGATGCGCCACCGGTAAGCTGCTGTTTCGCTACATTGAGCTGCGGTTTAAGTTTGTTTGTCTGTTGCGCTACTGCTGTGCTGCCGATGTGTACGTGCGCGATTTGTTTGCTTGATAACTGTTACGTTGGTCACGCTGATAAAACCTTATTTGCGGTCTGATGTTTAGCGCTGTCGACTCGATAGTATCCGTGACTATATTCCAGCAAATGTTTGAAATTGGTGCGTCTCACTGTCACACAAGCTACTTCCTGGTTGCGGTGCTGGAAGGGAAATGTAGTCAATCGCTTTACATTGGTAATGGATTGCTGTGCACAGCGTCGCTATCTAAAACTACACTCACTGTTTTCACTTTAGGCCAACATACACCTTTGTGGTTTTGGATTACTGGTTTAATGTGTAACATTGATATTGATGTGCATTTCTGTGTTTAGATATATGTGCTTTGCTTAGTCATTCAGATTAAACACTATGTATATTATAATAATTATATTAAGTACTGCCTAGATTGTAATTTATTATTTATGTTTTTTATTCATATTTGTAAAGTTAAGTGATTTAGCATGTAAATATCCATTACTACAAGCTTCAGTCTCAATTTTAAATAAGCGATTAATCGCGATTAATTACAGCAAATTGTGCGATTAATTAGTTAATATATTTTTAACCGATTGACAGCCCTAGAAAAAACTGTTTTTGCACAATTACAATCCTATTTAGATACAAATGGTATTTTAGAAATTTTTCAGTCTGGTTTTAAAGCTTTTCATAGTACTGAGACTGCACTTTTAAGAGTTTTTAATGATCTTTTATTAACTACAGATCATGGGGACGCAGTTATTCTTGTGCTTTAGACCTTATTGCTGCTTTCGACACAATTGATCATGCCATTCTTATCTCTCGCCTAGAGCACTGTGTAGGCATCCATGATACTCCCCGCAGTGGTTCAGATCATATTTATCTGAACGATTTTTTTCTGTAAAACTTGGTGACTCTACATCATCTATCGCCCTCCTTCTATGTGGAGTCCCTCAAGGCTCAATTCTTGGACCACTACTGTTCTCATTGTACCTTCTCCCTCTTCGAAATATTTTTAAAAAACATGGTATTTCCTACCATCATTATGCGGATGACTCGCAAATTTACGTACCACTGAGCAGAGATGCAAACGGTTCCCTGACTCGTTTACTTGAATGTCTCAAGGATATTAAAACCTGGATGTCTTTTAATTTTTTGAATTTAAACGAAGAAAAAACTGAGGTCATTGGGGTTTGTGACTCCAATCCCGTAAACCTTGGTTCCCTGCAGCAATATGTAAAGCCAGTTGTTACCAATTTAGGCATTCAAATTGACAGTGATTTTAAGCTTGACAACCAGATAAACATGTTGGTTAAATCCAGTTTTTATCAACTGAGGCTTTTAGCTAAAATTAAACCTGTGTTATCTTTTAAAATTTTTGCGCCCACCCTCCACACCTTTTTAAATCTCGTTTAAAAACATACTTTTATTCCCTGGCTTTTGATTCACCGTGAGAGCTGCTGTGGTCTTCGTTGTCGCTGTCATTGTTAGTGTTATTTTATTTATTTTGTTGTTCCTTTTTTTTTTTATGTTTATCTCTGTGAAGCACTTTGGTAACCTTGTTTGTTTAAATTATGCTATATAAATAAAGTGGATTGGATTGTTTTGGGCCCCCTCTAAAACAGATACTTTGTTATTTGGTGAATTAACAAGATTACTTTAAACTGCCACGTGATTATCATACTAACTTATTTATTCAGATATTTTAATGCATCTAATTTAGGCTATATGTAACCGTTCAAATGCAAATTGTTCATTTATTTAAGCTAAATTAACTAAAAACTAGTACTAGCCTACCTAATGAGGTGAAGTCCTCAATGATGTTATCAAAGTCCTGGGAGGTTGGAAATCCATTCTCAATTTAAAGCAGGGCAAAGGTGTTCAGTTTTTTCCCCCTCATGGTCAATACCAGGTATGTTTTCACATGTTTTAAAGGAACACGCCGACTTATTGGGAATTTAGCTTATTCACCGTAACCCCCAGAGTTAGACTAGTCCATACATACCCTTCTCATCTCTTATTGGTCCTTTATCTTATTCACTGTAACCCCCAGAGTTAGACTAGTCCATACATACCCTTCTCATCTCTTATTGGGACTTTATCTTATTCACTGTAACCCCCAGAGTTAGACTAGTCCATACATACCCTTCTCATCTCTTATTGGTCCTTTATCTTATTCACTGTAACCCCCAGAGTTAGACTAGTCCATACATACCCTTCTCATCTCTTATTGGTCCTTTATCTTATTCACTGTAACCCCCAGAGTTAGACTAGTCCATACATACCCTTCTCATCTCTTATTGGTCCTTTATCTTATTCACTGTCCAACCCCCAGAGTTAGACTAGTCCATACATACCCTTCTCATCTCTTATTGGGACTTTATCTTATTCACTCTAACCCCCAGAGTTAGACTAGTCCATACATACCCTTCTCATCTCTTATTGGGACTTTATCTTATTCACTCTAACCCCCAGAGTTAGACTAGTCCATACATACCCTTCTCATCTCTTATTGGTGCTTTATCTGTTCACTGTAACCCCCCAGCTAGTCCATCCCTTCTCATCTCTTATTGGGACTTTATCTTATCCTGCAACCCCCAGACTGGTTCCATACATACCCTTCTCATCTCTTTATTGGGACTTTATCTTATTCTCCCCCCCATTAGACTGACAAAATAACCTTCTCAACATATTCCTATTTGGTTCATGTTGTGATTTATAGAGTCACAAAATAACTCCAACATATTCCTATTTACATGTTGTTTATAGAAAGCTCCTGTGTACAACAAACGAACCATAGTCTCAGGCTGTAAAGAACCATATTCTCAGGCGGAAGAATATAGTACTTGGGCTGAGTGATATGCTTGCAGCAAGCCTGTCTGAGAATATAGTTCCCGGTTTGTTTACTGTTAGAAGATGGCTGTGTGTCATGTTACGTTGTTTTGTGTACACGCTGTGACTCTACAAATCACAACATGTAAATAGGAATATGTTGGCGTTATTTTGTCACAATTGGGAGCAGTAGGCTAGTTGGAACCAGTCACCTGCAGGATCTGTGCTAAGCTAAGCTAATGCTGGAGCCATCAGACAGCGTTACAGCACGCAAGGAGATGAGAAGGGTATGTATGGACTAGTCTAACTCTGGGGGTTACAGTGAATAAGATAAAGTCCCAATAAGAGATGAGAAGGGTATGTATGGACTAGTCTAACTCTGGGGGTTACGGTGAATAAGCTAAATTCCCAATAAGTCGGCGTGTTCCTTTACAAAGAAAAAGTCCTCTGGAACACTTTATTGGTAATGTATCCACACTAGAAAAAGCATCCTTTAGGCCAAGCTCTCTGAGTTTCTGATACATGTCCATGACTTTGGCTTTGGTAAGGAAACCAAATTTCCCCTACACATTTTTGTATGCGTCCGTACATCTTTGCAATTCCTGTGACAAGCAGTCACATATGACGTAAGACGTGTCTCACTGAACGGTACTTTCTTCACTCGACTGCGTTGGCTATCTGCCTTGTATTCATCAGTTGCTGTAGGAGTTTTGGCCACTGTTTCATAGGCGTCAAAATTGTTCTTGGTCTTTCCAACTGTCCAAGTGAATTGCACAGGATAGGGACTGTGAAATGACTGATATCAATTTGCACCTGCTGCAATGTTTTGATGGTTAAATTGATTCTTTTGAGAAGGTCATCCCACACTACGGTCATAACAGGAGATTCAAGATTGCTCATCCCTGTTAATAATTGACATGCCTAATATTGCGCATCTTTAGGGGTTCCATTGTCAGCTTTTATTTCATTCAACGCATCTTGAATAGCTTTCTAGCCAAATCTCAGATAATGTATTGTGTCAGCTCTGGTAGACCACCGTGTGGCAGAAAGGCTCTTCAGAGTCAGACCTCGCCCACACTTTGTGAGTGGGCTTGTTAAAATCTCCCCGAGCTGTGTCGAAGCTGTGAAAAAGTTGTATAGGCTTTGAATGAACCCAAACAATGACATTGGTTGTAGGAAACATTCAGCTGCACATTTGCCCACTACTAAGAATTGTGTGTTAAGTGTCATTAATTTAAATAAAGAATTTGGATGTTAAATCTACTTGGTATCTTTGAACTGTGCGTATAGTCGATTGGAAATGAACCCTTTGAACTCTGCAATAGAGATGGTCCTTCAGTGCCTACATTGGTATTTTAGCTTATTGTGATGTCATTTCTTGGAGTATCTTCAGATGTTTCATATCCCTTAAATCAGTACAACCTAAGCTAAAAGGATACGTAAGTCAATAAACCATAATGATTAATGAAACAAAAGTTGGACGTGTGTTTTCAAATGTTCCTAGATAAACTCACAAAACATTGATCCAGAAGATTTCTAAATGTAGAGTCAAAATCCAAGGCCAGACTCTTTACACACCCACACACCCCCATACACACAGTCTGTGCACCCTGAACTTTTCCTGGAGGCAGAGCCATATTAAATGGAAAGATTACACTAGGCATGCTTCATTGTTTTGGGCCCTCTCTAAAACAGATACTTTATTTGGTGAATAAACATGTCGCTGTGAGCAGAGCGAACTCAATAGGCCTGTGTACAGCCTGAATGCAGAATGTTTGCAGTTAAGCAGTTTGGCTGATTGTTGACTCCTACTGAAAGGTTAATTATTGTTCCAATAAAGTAGAATTAACATTCGATACTAAGTATTAAGTAAGGTAATTTTAATACTTTTTAAGGAGTAATAAGAAAAAAGTTAAATATGACACTCCCTGAGTAACTTGCCTAACACTGAACATGAACAAACTGAGGACTTAAACCAGCTTAGTGCAGTTCTTTTAATGCCAATAAATGTCTCTATGTTAATGTAATATGATATGATGGTCATTGTTGCATGCATTATTCAGATCTAATAAGACAAGTAAGGAGGTCCTTTGTCTGAAGTAGTTAGAAGGTCATTTTTGTAATTTTCACCAGTGCTGTCTCAGTGCTCTAAAGACCTCTGGATCAAAAGGGCTTTTTCAAGCAGAGGTTTTATCACAGCTACTTTAAATGACTGTGGTACATAACCTGTTCAAAATGTTGCTCAAGTAAAAGTATTTAGGAAAATATTCTACAAATCAAAAGTCATCATCATAATCAATATGCAGAATAGCTCCTTTTTAAAGGAGTTATATTATTATAGAAGATCCTATTTTCTGTATCACGTAAGAGCATTTCAATGTTGTAGTTTATTAACGTGGAGTCAATTTAGTTAGATACTTTGTATACTACTGTCTAGATTAGTAGTATAAGTACAGCTTCATATAATTGGTTTGTGTAAAAAGTAACTGTCACATAAATGGAGTGCAGTAAAAAGTACAATATTTCCCTCTGAGTTTTGGTGGAGTATGTGTATACAGTGAAAAAAGGCAATACTTGATTAAAGTAGGGACTGCAGATGTAATTTAGCCTAAGGCTAACTCTGGTACAATGCATCAAATGGCAAAATTTATGTTAAAAATTGTACATGGTCCCTAACAAAAAAAAAAAAAAAAAATGTTGAACCCAAAATTATGTTGGCATGTAGGCTGCAATTTGTTAATGTTTCACCTCTAACTGGAAAGTAATTCATGTAACAAGTGTTTACTTGTTCCTTGATCCTCTCCAAGCACCACCAATATCGATCAGTGATTCAAAAGAGCGAATATCTTCCTTTACTGACAGTCATCAGCTTGTTGTTCTCTGTGTCAGCTCATCAATCATCACCTCAGCAAAGGTAATTATATTTCAATTTATTATCACAATTTCATCGAGAGGACATTTTATATTTTGACAATACTTTAAATATTAATCTAAATATTAAACCATATTTATATTAGCCTATATAATACACTTATAACTAGCAGGATACCTTAATTTGATAAATGGCTCACTGATCCCAGTCATTAATTGTCTGCATTTATATCCTTGTCTGCAGTATGTTGACTTTGTTTAACGTCTTTCCACAGATGGCATCAGGCTTTCCGTTTGCTTTGTTGCTCTGTTTGTCCATCGGACTGTTGGCTCCATCTGTAAGTAAAAACTATGCAACTATTAATTTAAAAAACAATTCTATGTGTTGCACATGAAGAATAATGCAGTGGTTTCCCAACCTGTAAGAGTATGAGACAGTTATTAAATAATATTACTAGTTTTAATGTAGGCTGACTGTAAACTTAAACATTAGATTAGATTAGCAGTATGTTTGTATCAAAGGTGCTATATCACTCCCAGAATGACTGATTGCACTCGTCTCATTTAACGTGAGGTATAAGACTGATAACTGATTTGATGTTGATTCGATGTTGCTGTTATTTGTGGCATGAAAGGCTTATATATCTCTTGAAGTGAACTCAATTATCTCATCTGAGTAGTCGGGCTACCTGTCTCTCGGGCCACTAGCCTAATTTTGGCCATGATAATATTTTTTTCCTGTTTTTTTCTTTGAGCTTCCATGGTTGATGAATGGTTAACTTAACTAGGCCTGCTACCTCTTTAATGAGCTGTTTTTTGTTTCTTCTTTACTAGAATGATATTGGCCAATACTAATCTTATTACCATTACAGGATGGGATTTAACTTGACTCATGATTATTTATTTATTTATTTATTTTAAGATTATTTTTGGGGTCTTTTCCCTTTATTTTAAAGTGGATAGACATGAAAGGGGGAAAGAGCTGGGGGATAACACGCAGCAAAGGGCAGCAGGTCCCGAACCCTGCAGGACTCAGCCAACATGGGGCGAATGCTCTTACTGGGTGAGCTAGAGACCGCCCCGACTCATGATTATTTCTGCATGAATAACTATTTAACTTTAGGCTTTCACCTCATGTAACTACAGTGAGAAATTTAGCAGATGGTATCTGTATTATTATATTATGTTCTGTGTGTGTGTGTGTGTGTGTGTGTGTGTGTGTGTGTGTGGTTGTGTGAGTCCGAGTCCGGATCGGGCCGAATTTTTCTGTCTGAGTCGGGCCCGCATTCGACAGAGCCGTGACCAAGCCCGGGCCGAGCCCGACAGGCATTAAGAAATTTGTGTCCGAGCCCGACACAGTTAAAATCTAATTCTTTTTTCTCATACTAATGACACATGTAGGCTACGTTTGTGTGTGGAAAGCTTTTATTAAGCAACTGTAGGAAGGCAATCGTATGAGAGGCCGTATAGGAAGTAATTCATACTTCTGTCTTACACACACTATCATAATCTTGCATATACACCACTATACTCATACACACACACTATTATAATCATTTTACATGTATGTATGAGAGGGTATAGTGGTGTATATGCAAGATTATGGTAGTGTGTGTAAGACAGAAGTATGAATTACTTCCTATACGGCCTCTCATACATTCGGAAATGTCAACAGATGAGGCATCACACGGAGCAACAAGCGCACGTTAATAAGCTGTTAAAATGTTCAATGTGTTAACCTTTCCTGCTTGCTGCGTTTCCGACCGTGGTCAGAAATCCAGGGGAGACTCGTTACCTCCAGGGCCCACGTTATAAAATGAATAACGTCGGGGTTAAAATCCCCTTTCTGGTGAGCAAATGAATGAACTCGATACCCATGGGTATCCATGCCCGAGCGTGTGTGTGTGTGTGTGTGTGTGTGTGTGTGTGTGTATGCAGCTCCCCCCGTCCACCTTTTCTCCTATGTCCCTGAATAGTCAACACGGGCAAAAGGCTTATTTGTCATCCACCTGAATATTAGGAGCTTGCCACTTAAAATTGATATTTTAAGGGCCTGGCTTGTCTATAATAAACCTAGTGTTCACACTGTCTGAGATCTGGTTGAATAATAACCTATCAGATGAGGAAATCAAACTGGGTCATGTTTTGTATAGAGTTGATAGGGGTGCTAGTGGAGGAGGAATAGCCCCTTATGTCTCCTCAAATTTATTATCCAAGCTTGTAACCTCAAGGGAAAACATTGTAAACCCTGTTTCTTTTTGTTAAAATTTGTCTACACAAATAAACAGCTGACCATAGGGAACATCTACAGACCTCCTAACTCCCCTACAGAGTCAATACACTGCTATTAAATAAATACTGTTGATAGTGTAAAAGAGATGATTATCCTTGGTGACTTTAACCCCTTGACGCCTGAATTTATTCACAATTATATAAACAAAATATGTGTGTTTCTGGCTCCGAGCTGATGCTAAATTAAGTTGATTGTTAATTTGTCTATAGCATATGGAATAGATATAAATTTAGGTATGATGCAAATAGCGACAACAGGCATTATGGTAAAATTCTTTACAAAATGGTAAAATTAATAAAACACATAGTAGATTTCATTCATGTCACAAAGTTGTTAGAACTTTTAAACTGTAAATGACAAATACATGGGGTAGGGTTAGGGTTCGGGGTTAGGGTTAATTTTGTAATTTTGTGGATGTATCTCCCACTCCGACCGGTCCTACGAGAAACCAGTGCATGCAAAAGGTTCCTAGGTATGTATCGCATGTAAACAAACCGGCATTGGGGGCAATACACACGCTATCTCGCCTGCAGTCGGAATGGAAGGGGTTTGATGCAAATTAGCGACAGTCGGCGTTAAGGGGTTAAC
Organism: Perca flavescens; assembly: GCF_004354835.1. NCBI lineage: Eukaryota > Metazoa > Chordata > Actinopteri > Perciformes > Percidae > Perca > Perca flavescens. The sequence continues at coordinate 1,353,988 of NC_041341.1, forward strand.
ATTAACTGGTTAGATTGTTCATCTCTAAACAACAGAAACTTTTTTGAAAGCTTAAACCTGACTCAACTAATCAGAAAACCTACTTGGGTTGACCACAGATCCAAATCTCTATTAGACGGGATATTTGGTCACCCACTCTGACAGAATCACTGAATCTGATGTTCTACCCGATTGCTTTAGAAATCAAAGTTAACAATGATATTATCAGTGATCCTTCTGCGGTTGCCAATGCTTTTAACCAACACTTTTCCTCTATTTGTAGCTCAATTTTCTAACTTCTCCTACTCTAATCTGGCAGATGGGTTTTGCAGCTCCTTCTCATTTGCTATAATAAATCCTACTGACGTTCAGCAGGCAATCTCTGAATTAAAGTCAGGCAATGGTAGTGATCCTGACGGCCTGGAGATCAAGTTTATTAAGCTTGCGTCTCATGTACTGGCATTTCCTTTATCAGATTTACTTATTTTATTGTTATCCACCTGTGTGGTTCAATGAATGTGGAAGTCTGCCAGAGTTACACCAATACACAAGGGAGGCGATGCACTTCATCTTAACAACTACAGACCTATTTCCATCATCAGTAGTATAGCAAAAGTGTTTGAAAAACTAATACTAAAAAAATATTCAAATATATTCTGTCACCAAATCATTCTGGTTTCAGACCAAATTTTTCTACAACTACTGCTCTTCTAAAATGTACCAATGATCCTCGCTAGACAATAACATTTCAACTGGTGCAATATTTATAGATCTCACTAAGGCCTTCGATATGGTCGATCATTATATGCTTCCTGACAAATTACATGTGATAGGCTTTTCTAAACAATCTCTTCTCTGGTTTAATTCTTATCTTCACTGTAGACGTCAGTGTGTCTCTTTTCATGGTTGTGTATCACAGTTCTTAATAATGGAAAAAGGTAACCCTTTCTTTCTTAGGGGCTCGATGGGGTTTTAAGCCCCCAACGTCTCCTTCCAGGCAGCGCTGCGACCATTGATTTAGGCACCTAACCATAACCATTGCCTAATCCTAGTACAATGGAGAGATGATGGGGGCTTAAAACACAGATAAACTCCTTAGGGCCTCTCCTATTTTCTTTATTAGGGCCCGAGCGCTGACAGCGGCGAAGGCCCTATTGAAACTGAAGGAATTATTTTCCCGGCAAATGAATCACCTTTTTGAGGGGCTTAACATATTCAATAATTTACCAAAATTGGCGGTCGCATCAATCCTGCTGAAAATCTACGTATTTTAAGGGTTTTGAGAATAGGTGCACAAAAATGGCTCGCTAGTGCCCCCTATAAAGTGAAAAAACAAATTGAGCCTCTGCAGTGGGTTTAATGTAGACTAATGAAACTTGGTACACATGAGGCAAGTCAAGACGTACAAAAAACGTACTTGGAGCCATACGCTAAACCCAACAGGAAGTCCGCCATTTTGAATTTAAAGTTCGAAATTAGTGTGATTTTGCCATTTCCATATGTCATACTTTAACGAACTCCTCCTAGAGATTTCATCCGATTGACTTCAAATTTGGTCTGTACCATCATAAGACGTTAAAGATGAAAAGATCATAAAGATTAAAGATGAAAAGATTAAAAGAGAAGCTTTTCGTCAATAGGGCGTGGCCGTGGCGGGGCGGCCATTTTGTGTGTTTCGGCATCAAAACAGGAAGTAGGTGTAACTCCAGTGTACAATGTCCAATTGGCTTGAAACTTTTCAGGATTCATAAGAGTCCAACCCTGAGGACAAATAAAGGCTGAAATTTACTTAAAGTCATAGCGCCCCCTAGTAACAACAGGAAGTAGGCCTAAAAGTCAAGGTGCTATACTTTAATGAACTCCTCCTAGAGATTTCATCAGATCGACCTTCAAATTTGGTCTGTGTCATCTAAAGACCTTAATGATATGAAACGGTGTGGGCGTGGCGTGGCGGCCATTTTGAGCATTTATCGATGAACGAAGAAGTTATCGTAACTTTAGTGTACATTGTCCAGTTTGGCCGAAATTTCTCACGATTGACAAGGGTCCAGGCCTGAGGAGATCTACAGGCCAGAATTGACTTTTGGTCATAGCGCCAGCTGCTGGCAACAGGAAATCAGCCTTATATGACAAACATCATCCGATTTACATGAAATCGGATGTGGTCGACATGTGATACTGAGCCGCCCGCTATATGTTAACCATGCCCATTTACTCAGGCCACGCCCCCTTTCATACCATTTGAACAGTTGAAGGTAGATTCTTGTGTGAGGTGTCATTGAACTCAGCAGAGAGTTACTTCTTCATTGGTTATGGTTTGGCCCGACCCCTATGCTTTAGCCACGCCCCCTTTTATATCTTATGACCCGTTTCACAGCTAAGGAACTGTAGGACATAGTCTTGTGTGAGGTATCATTGAACTCAGCAGGGAGTTCCCTTTTCATTGGTGACGATTGGCAGTGTCTGAGTGCCAGGCAAACGCACGGTCGCAAGGAGCAGCGTCCGCCAGTAACCCCGACGCACGCAGAGGCGCGAGGGCACGTCCAATGCTGCTTGCAGCTTTAATTTATCAATGATCTTCCTCAAATCTGCTCAGACTGTTTTTTATTCATCTATATGCAGATGACAGTGTCTACACATCTAATGTGTCTGTCTCTAAGATTCACTACAATCTAACTTTAATGCCATTCAACTTTGGTTCCAATCCAACCACCTTCTACTGAATGATACTCCACTTGTACAAGTTGATAAACTTAAATATCTGAGCCTTTGGCTTGATTCACAACTCTCCTTTAGGTGTCATATTAATTATGTTGTGAAAAAGATCAACTGTAATTTACAAATATTGTATTGCTCTATTAACTGTTTCACTCAATTGATTAGGTTAACAGTTGTGTCACAGTTAATATCTCAGTTAAATATTAATATTTTAAATGTGTGTACTCTGATTATCCTTCTTACCTGAAGGAATATTTAATTCCATATGGACCCAGCTATAGATTGAGACACACTGAATATCCCTTCTTCACTGTGCCAAACATCTACAAAGAGAGGTAGACGTACCTTTAAATTTAAAAACCCTTCAGACTGGAATAGCCTGCGTGGGTCTCTAAGATCTGTCACTTCTTTGCACAGCTTCAAAACATCGCTCTTTACTTACTTGCATGGAAACTGTTGCTGTAAATGTTTTCATCATGTGTGACTGGACTTTTGTTTTAAAATACCCAAATATTCGGGATATTTTTTGTCCTTTTTTATATATGTGTATACATGCGAGTATGGGTGTAGGCCGAGGTGTAGTGGTAAAAAAAGAGGTGGGTAAACTATAAATTCTGTTGGACCACGACGTGGTCACCCGGTAAGGTGGGCCACCACCTACCGGTGTATGTGTATCCTGATGACATCGCTATAGGCTATCATTTGATGGTACTACCAAGGCTATCACTGGTTGTTCCCTCATCAAAGGTCACACAATCACTATTCAATTCATACATTAATCTAAGTTCTTCTTAAAAAGATTCAAGAAGGAATAATATGGTTGAAATCTATAAAGTTTACTAAATGACAAAACAGAGAGAACAAAAATATTTAAGAGAGATAGAGAGGGAGGCTTATATCCAGGGCTTCCAATGCAATGCACTTGTACATAATGATTATGGATTTGGGATTATGGATTTGGGATTATGTTCATAGTCGATTAATCTGTTGAATATTTTCTCGATTAATCGATTAGTGGTTTGATCTATAATTTGTCAGAAAAATGTGGATCAGAAGCCCAGGATGACGTCCTCAAATGTCTCGTTTTGTCCACAACTCAAAGATATTCAGTTTACTGTCACAGAGGAGAGAAGACACTAGAACATATTCACATTTAACAAGCTGGAATCAAAGAATTTTTTACTTTTGTCTTAAAAAATGACTCAAACCGACTAATCAATTATCAAAATAGTTGTCGATTACAGTTTTTTCCAATTGCTAATGTAGCAGACCTGCAGATTAATGACAGAAGGATGAATCTGGTGCCACATATTTTAATTTAAAGAAAACTCAGTTTCTGTAATTAACAGAAGAAAGACAATATAAGTTGCACTGTAGTTTCCACAAGCGTAGTGGCTGCCGACATTAACAGACGATTTTGCAAAACTAAAAAAACAATAAAACCAAAAATGTTCCATTTGAACACAAAATACACTGCATCATTACAGCTGCTTCAGTTACATAATATACAGTGGTTCTAAACACATAAGTTTAACAGATTATATTCAGATATCCATTTCAAACATCTGGTATTGGATAACAAAAAGAAACCTAATCACAACTGCTCACACACCACGTTAGCCTAACAGAAAAAGCACTGACTTCACCAGCTAGCTAAGAGTAGTGCTAGTGTGTGTGTGATGCCAACGTTTTAAACTGTGACAACACACGTCAAGAAGGCTATTCACTAAGTTAACAACACTAACATACTATCATGTTTTGATTCATACGGTTATTTACGTGTAATTAACAGAAGAAAGACAATATAAGTTGCACTGTAGTTTCCATAAGCGTAATCTCTGCCGACATTAACGGACACGTTCACCAAACTAAGTAAAACTGTCTGAACCATCTGAGGTAGACTCAGTGAAACGAAAGTTTCTGCTTCTGTAGAAGCTAGAGGTCTGTATGAAATCAACCTTGTTACAAGAAAAACATGTTTTTATCCGCAATCTTATGGAGAAAAACTACACTACCCACAGTCCTAAGCTTAACAGTGACGCCTCTGATTGGTCCAACTCGCTGTTACCATAGAAACGTTTACTGTACACGCGAAACCGCGAACAGCTATAGCGATAACATGAACTAGCTAGCTGACTACCAAAGGGAGCTTGTTGTCACAAACTTTCAGTGGTTTAAATGCCAGAGAATGCATATAATTACATCCAGTTATTTATCTGATAATGTATGCTGAATTGTACTTGTAACATGGGCTAATGGGAAAAGGTAGAGGTGACTTGTTGAGTCAGTGGCATGAATCTACCGTGAACCAAATTAACCTCAAAAACATGAAGTTTAGTAGTGTTTTCCGAGCTCACTCACTTTGGGCTTGTAGCCGAGGCCGTTTGCTGGCATCAGGAGGAGGGCTGCTGTCTTGACGGCGCTTAAAAAATTGCCGGATATCCATTTTTACAATGCATTCATCATAACATGAGACATGTAGGCTAGTATGGGCTAGTGACTGATGAATCTTGATGCAGTCTGCTGCTTCCTGCTGGCTATGCAAGAGATGCTCGATGGTGTTTTAAGCCCCCAACGTTGACTTCAAGGCAGCGCTGCGACCATTGACTTCATGACTTCAAGGCACCTAACCATTGCCTAATCCTAGTGCCTTCCAGGCAGCGATATTGTGGGCTTAAAACACCAAGTGATTGGTCAACACTGACAGTAATGCAGCGCAATATGAAAGACTTTGTCTTAGGTTTAACAACCTATGAAACTAATAATTAACAATATGAAACTAAAACGACATAAGCTTAATTTAAAATGGCTTAGGAACTATAGGCTATTTAGAGGTGGATAAACGCAATTTAGAGGTGGATAAACGCACTTTGGAGGTGGGTAAATGCTATTTCCGAATTTTGGGAGGTGCGCAAACGGAGTTTACGTGCGTTTAGCCTCCACTACATCCCTGGGTGTAGGTGTGCATATGTATATTATGTATGTATATGTAGGTATATATATGTATGAATATACATATGTGTATGTATGGGCAACAATGAAAAGGGAACTCCCCGCCGAGTTCAACGATAGCTCACACAAGACTCTACGTCATACGGTTCATTAGCTGTGAAAGGGGGCGTGGCTAAAGCATAGGGGGCGGGTCCAACCATCACCAATTAAAAATGAAGCCTCTGCTGAGATGAATGATACCTCACACAAGACTCTACCTTAAATGGGTCAGCATGTATGAAAGGGGGCGTGGCTTAAACATAGGGGGCGGGCCAAACCATCACCAATGAAGAAGGAAGTCTCTGCTGAGTTCAGTGACACCTCACACAAGTGTTTACATCAATCGGGCCATTAGTAATAAAAGGGGGCGTGGCTTAAACATAGGCGGCGGGCCAAACTATCACCGATAAAGAAGGAAGTCTCTGCTGAGTTCAATGACACCTCACACAAGACTCTACCTTAAATGGTTCAAATGTTGGCCTGAGTAAGTGGGCGTGGCCATATTATAGGGGGCGGCTCAGTATCACACGTAGACCACACATTCTGAGTTTCATGTAAATCGGATGATGTTTGTCATAAGGCAGATTTCCTGTTGCCAGCGGGGGGCGCTATGACCAAAAGTCAATTTTGGCCTGTAGGTGTCCTCAGGCCTGGACCCTTGTCAATTGTGAGAAATTTTGGGCAGACACGACAACGTACACTCAAGTTACAACAACTTCTTTGTTCACCGCTGAACACTCAAAATGGCCACCACGCCAAGCCCACACCGTCTGACGAAAAGTTTTTCTTTTAATAACTTTTCATCGTTAAGGTGTTGGGATGGTACAGACCAAGTTTGAAGTCCATCGGATGAAATCTCTAGGAGGAGTTCGTTAAAGTATAGCACCTTGACTTTTAGGCCTACTTCCTGTTGCCACTAGAAGGCGCTATGACTTTAAGTAAATATCGGCCTTTATTTGTCCTCAGGGTTGGACTCTTATGAATCCTGAAAAGTTTCGAGGTAATCGGACAACGTACACTCGAGTTACACCCCTTTCCTGTTTCGGTGGCGAAACGCACAAAATGGCCACCCCGCCACGGCCACGCCCTATGACGAAAAGTTTTTCTTTTAACAACTTTTCATCTTCAACGTCGTAAGATGGCACCGACCGAGTTTGAAGTTGATCGGATGAAATCTCTAGGAGGAGTTCGTTAAAGTACGACATGTGGAAATGGACAAAATCGCACTAATTTCGAACATTTAATTCAAAATGGTGGACTTCCTGTTGGGTTTAGGGTATGGCTCTAATGAAGTTTTTTGTACATCTTGACATGTTACATATGTGTACCAAGTTTCGTGAGTCTACGTTAAACGCACTGCAGGGGCTAAATTTTCTTAACTTTCTAGGGGGCGCAAGCCATTTTTGTGCGCCTATTAATAATAAAAAAGAAAATAATAGAAAGAAAGAAAGAAACAATAATTCCTTCAGTTTCAATAGGGCCTTCGGCGCTCGGGCCCTAATAAAGTTGAGTTGAGTAGTCCTGTAATTAGACTGCTCGTGTTTAATACGTCTTTTTGTGATCACAGTGTCATGGACGACCCTCCTGCCCAGGTCAGTAAAGTATCTCTGACTTGTTGCTCTGATTGTATTTGACTTGTTTGTTCATATAATGTTACGTAGGGTTTTGTATTTTTTGTTGAGTGCATTTGTGTGTGCCTCTTTCCTCTCTTCTCCATGTTGGTTTGTTCTGGATTTTTCAACTTCCTTGATTTTACTAATCAAGGTATTTTCAGTAGGAACAAAATGTTGCCAAACATAAGATCTTAATTCTACCAAAGACCTGAGTTACTCTGCAGAGGAACTGAAGACATTCTCTAGCATGTGAGTCATTTATACATTTGGGAGGATGGAGGCCATATCAGTACATCACGTGTTTAACATTAGGTACCACATAAGGCCATTGACCTCGCTGTCCCTGGCTGTACGCCCAGATGTTATCTTCCTGTACATCTGCTATTGACTGATTGCACCACACTCTAGAATTTACAAAGACCCAACAATTCCAGTGATTTCCCCCAAGAGCATGCATAAATGCGTAAATGTGACAGTGGCAAGGAAAAACTCCCTTTTTAGGAAGAAACCTTGGACAGACCCAGACACACAGATGGAAAGAGAGAGGAGAGAGAAGCTTAGTGTGTCAAAGGAAGTCCCCCGTCAGTCTAAAACTATAACAGCATAATTAAGGTAGGAAGGGGGTGCACCATGACTGTGGCTACACACCCTCCACCGCCAATCTAGGCGAACGCTGCAACTCCTCACTCCCTATCTATAAGCTTTATCAAAGAGGAGAGTTTTAAGTTTACTCTTTAAAAGTGGTGATGGGGTCTGCCCCCCAAACCCAGATTGGGAGCTGGTTCCACAGGAAAGGAGCCTGGTAGCTGAAGGCTCTGGCCCCCATTCTACTTTTGGAGACTCTAGGAACCACAAGTAGCTCTGCATTCTGGGAGCACAGTGCTCTAGTGGAACAATAAGGTACTATGAGCTCTTCAAGATATGATGGTGCATGACCATTTAGAGCTTGGTAGGTCAGAATAAGGACTTTAAAGTCAATCCTGGATTTTACAGGAAGCCAATGCAGAGAAGCAAATACAGGAAAAATATGATCTCTTTTCTTAGTTCTCGTCAGAACACGCGCTGCAGCATTCTGGATCAGCTGGAGAGTCTTTAGGGTTTTATTTGAGCATCCTGATAATAAGGAATTACAGTAGTCCAGCCTGGAAGTAACAAATGCATGGACTAGTTTTTCAGGGTTAGGGTTGGGGTGTCAAACTGCCATACAGGGTGTGGTTTGTAGGGTTTAACAGTCTGTGTTTCAGGCTGTCTGCTCTCTTTTCCCTGCTGTTTTTAGTTCGATAGCTAGCTAGCTTGTAAGCTCGTTTTTTTCCAAACTATTTCCTCCACTAAAAGATCATCTCAACAACCAACTGTGCTTTTTTCTTTTTAATTCTTTTGGTGAAGCAAGAGGAATCTTGGCCAATGGATACTGTTATTCTATTCAATATAGTGCGGGATATGTGACATTAGCTGTGTACACTAGTGTTGTTGTGAAGTTATCTAGCAAAGCTAAAACAGAGTGTACAATCTCAGTGAAAGACGGGAACCTTTTTTTGTGAGGTTGTCTGCCCGGACCTTGACAATCCTGGATTTCCTGAGATAGTGTATGTGTAGCAGTGGGACAGCGACAAAGGGACCAAAATCTATTGTGTGGAAGCAGACAGTTTAACCAGATCTACAGAGGATTTTATTTTTCCTTTTTAGCGTATGCAAAGAAAGGGAGAAGGTAGTTGCTGCCAGAGGTCGTGAAGAATGGAAGTTAAAGCCATATCCGGTTTCTAATGAGGAATACAAGTGGTTTAAAAACGTCTTCTTTACACAATGGTGTGATTGGGAGATTTTGAAGAAGCAGTTTGATACCATCAGCAGAGACCAAATAAGGAGCTCTTATGAGACCATAAGAAAAAGGTTGATATTTGATGATGGTGGACAACAGACCCTGCCCCTGCCACTTTATAGACCTAAAATCGTCAGACACAATGACTAGCAAACGGTGGGTCTAATTTGTATGTGTTATTTAATTGCACGTTAGTTAAAAAGGTTTTTGTTTACTTTGACTGTAATGTGTGATTTTTTTTTTTTTTTTTTTTTTTTCCCAGAAGGTCTGGAGAGGTGTTATCCTTCCCCTGGGGCACCTCCTAGCCCACATGGGTTGTTTACACTGACTGCAACCGGTTCTACTCAATCACTTTCATCATCATCATCGTCACCTAGAACACCTGAACACTTCCCGCCTCCATCTGCATGGCCATCCACTGTATTACAACCGACAGGTGCTGATGTTTGTTCAGACAAAGTGGAGGGGGATCAGACAGACGGAGTGGTGTCAGCGTTGTTTATAGATGGTGTTAAAACGGCGTCTTTACATCTGCTTAACATTGTACTTTATCGTTATTGGGAAGAAGTGTGTTAAGGTTATAGATCAATCATCCAAGCCAGAAACATCATGACTGCTTAGGGAGTATCCCAGAATGGTTCTATGTACGCCACTTTGAACAACTTATGAAAAGACTATTGGCCGATAAATTCATCTCTGTTGTACAGCGCTTTCTGGCCTTGAAACATCTCCGTGCTGATGAGGATAGAATCCAAGGTAGCAGAAACAGTTTTGTACGAGTTGAAAACGGCAGAAGATGTGACGGATAAGATCCGAGCAATGTATGATGCTATGATTAGTGATAACATGGTCAAAGAAGCTGAAATTCGAGAGATTGTGGACTACTGGAGAGATTTATATGAGAGAAAAAACTAAGTGTGAAAATATGGTAAACTGTTTACGCATAATGTACAACCATATCAGTGAGCGATATGTGATATCACGTTTATCTGGTATTTTTAGATCAAACCATTGCTAATAACGTGACTGATATTAACGTTACCATTTCACGAACTGCCATGACACTGGGCTGCTCTGGGGGACGTAACTATGGGGAAATTCAACGCCACACGCCGGCGACAACAATGGGACGGACCGCCACACGGGGACGCAATCCGCATGCGCAGGGACACAATCTCTGTGGCACGCATTTTGAATAGCTTTGTAGCCAAATCTCAGAAAATTTGTTGCGTCAGCTCTGGCAGACCACTGTGTGGCAGAAAGGCTCTTCACAGTCGGACCTCGCCCACACTTTGTGAGTGGGCTTGTTGTGTGTTATAAGTCTCATTAATTTCAATAAAGAATTTGGATGTTAAATCTACTTGGTATCTTTGTGAACTGTGAGGATAGTTGTTTGTAACCCGTTGAACTCTGCAATAGAGATGGTACTTCAGTGCATAAATTGGTATTTGAGCTTATTGTGATGTCATTTCTTGGAGTATCTTCAGATGTTTCATATCCCTTAAATCAGTACAACCTAAGCTAAAAGGATACGTAAGTCAATAAACCATAATAATTAATAAAACAAAAGTCGGACATGTGTTTTCAAATGTTCCTAGATAAACTCACAAAACGTTGATCCAGAAGATTTCTAAATGTAGAGACAAAATCCAAGGTCAGATTATTTACACACCCCCCCCCCTCACACACACACACACACACACACACACACGCACACACACACGCAACAGAAAATATAAACTGATACGTAACAAGAATCTAACTTTCTCTTTTTTCCAACATTGTCTTGAAGGTCACTGCCCTCCTGGTTGGACTCAGTTCGGCTCTCGCTGTTTCAGTTTCAACATCCAGAGAAAGAGTTGGACCGATGCAGAGGTACAGCAGTTTTATCAAGACTGTCCTGACCTATATTTATGTTTCTAGTGGCCTCTAGTGGCCATAGTAGTTATGACGGGAGCAAAAAATAAATCACTTTACTTCCTGCTTTGCTGCCGTCATAACTAGGGATGTCACGAGAACCGATAAAATGACAAAACACAGACGATGCCCATTTTTTGAAGCACTGTAGGCACCGTTAGCGACGATGCCAGTGTTAGCAGCATCGGTGCTGCACCTCTTCCGGAACTGATGGGGGCAGTATACGGTTCAGAGTGTGCCGGTCGATACATTCAGAAGAAGGAGGTCACGAAGAAGTGGCCAAGAGTCAACTCTACCAGACCTAAAATACGGCCGGTTTACTGCAAACTCGCGGTCCTCTCTTTCTTCTCTCTATCTTTACAGCTCCTCTCTCTTGGCTTCAAATAACTCACCGTTGTCGGCTACGGCCGCTGTACAGGCTACACGTTGTAACAGCTGTGGCCCGCTTGCCTGCTCATCCGGTAACGTTAGCCGTTAGCAGGGTTAGCATGGCTGCGTTTAACCACGGTTAGCCAGGACCCGTCGGGATCACTTTACTGGCAGTGTCTCAATTGTTTTTTGCCAGTGACCAACTCGGGTACGCTATATAATTCAATGTGAGTACACAGATGTTGAAATTACATAAAATGCCCGTCCCTTGTAGCCGTGATAAATTTGCCTGAAGCTAATGCTTAGCTACCTGTTCGGGAGGACATTAGCCAACGTCTCTGGTCACGCAACTGTTAGAAACACTGTTGTTGTTTTTGCACAGTACCTTTTGAAAAGATGCCTGAAAGTCTGGAATATATCTGGGGACACTACTTGTTGCACTATGACCATTAATTGCACTTTATTGTGTTGTTCTATGCTCTATTACCATGATATTGAAATTGGCATTGACAATTGTTATTTTACCGGTATTGGCACCGACTACTGAATTTTTGGTATCATGACACCCCTAGTCATAACCACTACAGCCATTAGAGGGCAAAACCACTATAAACCTAAATATGAGTCCTAATTGCTGCCTGAACAAACGACTTATGGGACAGTTTTTGGGGGAGGACAGTCTCTAAAAGTATTAATACTTTGTTACAGTAAAGATCCTGCATTGTCCAAAGGTATGTCAGTAAAAATTAAATGTCCTGAGAGTGCATCTGTTAAAATTGTGATTGGGTTTATGTTTTCTTCTTAAATGTTCTTAACCTATTATATTGTCTCTATTAGAACTTCTGCAAGGCCGCCGGTGGGAATCTGGCTTCAGTCCACTCAGAAGAGGAACATGAATTCCTCAGAACCTTCATTAAACAAGTGAGCGGTTTAAACAGACGGACCTGGATCGGAGGCTCTGACTCAGTGCAGGTGAGATTTTTATCATTGCAGGAAGTGATGTCACTCGTCTCTCTAGCTATTGAGAAAATGAAATTTGATGAAAGAAATAAAGAACAGAAAGAGGAAAATTACTCAATAATAATAATACAACAGAATATAGGAGTATCCTCTTTTGTTTTGACTTTGAAGCAATCTTTCTCCTCCAGGAGGGCGTGTGGCAGTGGTCTGATGGATCTCCATTCAACTACCGACGCTGGCATGTGGGGCTCCCTGACAACTTATTTCTGGTGGAGCACTGTCTTCACATGAACTTTTTGGGTAAAAAACAACATGATGATCCAAAAATGATTTCTAAACTTATTGCAGTTGGTCGTATGTTCAGGTCTGAAATATAAAAAGTTAAGACATTAAAACTCTCTGGAAACTGTCTCTCCAGGAATGACCTGGAATGACGATTGGTGTGCCAAAATATTTCCTTTCCTGTGCTCCAAGAAGCTGTGAGGCCTCCCACCATCATGATCTCACTACAGCTCATCTATAATCTCTTTCATTGATTCACTTTCAGTTTGTTGTGCAGACAGAAACAGCTCTCTGCTGACAGACTCACTTTCTCTTGTTTATTATCTGAAGAGTTAGGAAACGGTTCACATTTGAGTTTTAACATTAGAAGGAAACTGACTCTCTGAGCTAGACAAAAACATAATCAGTTATTGGACTTTTAATCTAGTATATAACAAAATGAAATACAGAAACATTTGAATACAGTGATATTATTCCAATTTACTGAATATTGTCTGTCAGCTCTGTCCAAAGGTAACAACATCCACCTACCAGACATGAGTGGTGACAATCTTCTCTTCAAAATGTCCAAATAGAAAATAAATATAATCCATACATAATAATAAAAGTCCAAATGTTGTCTGAACGTTCTGTGATACAATAGGAGTTTCTGGTGTGTTGGGTTCTTTCTTCATCTGTTTTCCTTCACTTTATAATCAATAAGCATTCAAAAATAAAAGACATATTGTCACAGTGTCTGGTCCTGACTTACTGACTCTTGTTTTCTTTAAAGTGACAAATATTCATATAATTGTGAATTATGTTTTTGCTTTTCTTAAATAATTACAGTACAAACAAGGTTAAGATACTAATCCAATATACAAATAAACACATTGATGACAAGATTAAATAATAACAAAGTTTATTTTAAAGGGTTGTGTTTCTTTTTCTTTTGAGTCATGAATTTTCTCTTACGGGATAAAATTATTTTGTGTGTGACCACCGGGTGGAGCATTGACACAGGAGATGCTTATAGGAATCAACAGCCACAGGTACAGGTGTGTGGCAAAGGGGAAGACAAACAGCTTTTTACCGTGTCAGTAGTATGGTTTGATTTGTTTTTAACTGTAGAGATAAATGAAACTTACCTCAGATGAAATTAACAAACCTGAAATATACCTGTGCAACGGTGAACATGTAAGCATGCACAGTCTGACTCTATTAACTGGCCAAAACATCATCAGTAATTGGACTTTTAATCCAGTGAATAACACTAAATGAAATACAGAAACCATTAAAATACTCAGAAATCTTTTCCATTTGAGTTTCCTGATTATTGTCTGTTATAAACGGCGTCCACTGATCTGATATGAAAAACTTCAACACACTTATTTGCTTTCTCTCTAAAAGTTAATGTTCTGATCGATACAACTCTCGTCTGTACATTAATTATGAAGTTCCCTTTGAACAAAACGTAGCTTAGCTTAGCATAAAGACAGGAAACTGGGGGGAAGAGCTAGCATGGCTCTGTCCAAAGGTAACAACATCCACCTACCAGACATGAGTGGTGATGATCTTCTCATCCAAAATGTCCTAATAAAGGGCGCCCAGATAGCTCAGTTGGTAGAGCTGGTTTACGCTTCGACGCAGCGGGCCAGGGTTCGACTCCAACCTGCGGCCCTTTGCCGCATGTCATCCCCCCCTCTCTCTCTCCCCTTTCATGTCTTCAGCTCTCCTGTCAAAAATAAATGCCCAAAAAATAATCTTTAAAAATAAAATCCAAATTTTGTCAGAATTTTCTGTGACACAAGAGGAGTTTCTGGTATGTTGGGTTCTTTATTCAACTGATTTCCTTTAATATATAATCAATAAGAATTAAAAACTAAAAGACATACTGTCTGGTCCTGACTTATTCACTCTTCTTTTCTTTAAAACGGACAAATAATCATTTTTTCTTAATAATTACAAAAGAACAAATTAGGATACTAATCCAAAATACAAATAAACACATATATAAATATATTAAATAATGAGATCATAAAGTATTTTCTCTCTTGGATTGTAATTATTGATGCATTAATGTTATACCTCACCCCCAAAATGATCATTTGTATAGCTTTACTTGCCCCTTGTTGTCTTGAATTTGTGAAGAAAACTTTGTTTTTGTCTCATGCCTTCACGGTGAACTGAGAAACCAAAAACAAAAAATGGAGAAAGTGCTCTCTAAAATTCAAAAACATGTTGTATTTGTTGGACTTACAGCTGCTAAGAGAATGATTGCAACCCGTTGGAAACCACCTCATGACTTGTCCATTCGTACATGGACCCTTTCCTCCTTTGGATGTCATATATATATATGGAGCTCTCTACAGCTCGCATACATGGAGTGTCAGAAAGGACTTTGGACACGTGGCTCAACATTGCTGAATCCTTGAAATCCATGCTGTATACTTGTGCTATAGCCTTCTTACTTCTATTTGTGCATGTGTTTGGTCCCTTATGTCTTATGTCTGTCTCTCTGTCAGTGTCTTTTGTTTGTCTGTTTGTTTGTGTAGGTCTGCTTCTGTATGTCTTGTTCGTAGGCTGCAGACATCATTCTTACTGTTGTGTTTTTATTATGTCTCCCTCCTTCCCGTCTTTCCTCTCTGTGTTTTTTGGTCCTGGGATGCATTCTTATGTCTCAGCATATCGTTTGTAATTTGAAAGAGCCCCATGTGATGGTGCTCTGCCACCCTGTGTGACTATACTGAATAAAAACATTTGATTGCAAAAAAAAATGGTGAAAGTCTTGATGCATTTAAGTAAACAATGGCCATATTTAACAGCAGCAAAACTGAATTAAAACATCCATTTACAAGAGAATGTCCTACCCACTGAAAAACCACAGGAGTTGTTCCAGCAGCAATTACAACCTACAACCCAGTCAGAGCTGGTTAAAGTGGCTCGGGAAATGGTTAGGGTTAAGTTTGGGGTTGCCTGCTGGACCTGCTGCTAACAAAACCATCTATGTAGGTCTGTATCGAGGTATAGTGACACACGGTGGAAGAAAAAGTACCTAAAACCACCAGTGCAGAAATACTATTACTAGTTATTAGAGACAATCATTAAAAATATTACTTGAGTAAAGGTAAAATAGCATCTAAATACACTTAAGGGACCAAATGTAAAGGTACTTATTATGAAGAATGATCCATTTCAGAATTATATTATTGTAATTAATGAATACTTACACACAAAATTTCCTCCCGAATGTTGTCTTGAATTTGTGAAGAAAACTTTGTTAGTCTTATGCTTCCACGGTGAACAGAGAAAAAAAACCGGAGAAAAGTCTTGACGCATTGAAGTCAACGGTGGCCATGTTTAACAGCAGAAAAACTATAAACAGAAGTGAATTCCGTCCTCTTCGGGGGACCGCCATGGGACGTTATTTCGTGAAAAATCCGTCCGGTAGTTTGAAACATTTGAAATGTAACATTTAAATAATAAAGCTTTATTGCAGACCCAGGTCCATATAACACATAATACAGTATACATAGTATAAAAAGTATATGTTTTTCATTTACAAGTTTGTTGTTTAGTAGGTCTATCACTGCCAGCGCTGTATTGTACCTCATTATATAGACTTTGTTTGATAGAACGTTAGACAAAAAGTGTCCAAACGTGGACACAGTGACACTATCACTACCAACTTACACATAAAATGTTTAAATAACCAAAATCCTTTAAATCACAATGTAGATGATTTCAACCATTAAAGTGTCTCAACTACACTAAACACGATTTACTTTATCAACAGAATGTTGGCAATGCACCTTTAATGCTTCATCATGCTATTAGCTGTGCTATTACTAGCTAGCTTACAGCATGAGTCAGCAATTGGCGCTAGCTAGCGATTAGCATTAGCGAACTTTTTAGATCGTTTTTACAGTGACACAGTATGAACTAACGTACGTTGAAAACATTCTCATAACTCCCATTGGTTTTATATGAAATGTTTCTGAATTTAAACAGCCAAAAACGATGTTTTCTCTCCTCACAATGGCTAACAACAGGCTAGGTTAATGGCTAACAACAGGCTAGGTTAATGGCTAACAACAGGCTAGGTTAATGGCTAACAACAGGCTAGCTAGCATTGTGTGCTTCACCATTGACATATATATAATGGACCAATAGACCCCGTGTCTCTGGACGGAGACCAGTGAAGGATATTAGAAGCACTTTTCCGGTGATCTCTTGCTTTACTGCACAGCCTCCAACTGACAGAGACAACGTAGATGTGACGTGAGCAACGTGTCTGAAAGTGTGAAGTCTTCTGGTAGCTGTGCCGAGAGAAATCTCAATCATTCCCAATCTTACAGAGACGGAGAGTGTAGGTATATGTAAGGAGATAACATAGACACAGGCTAATTATTGCTAACTAACATGCTAGTTAACATTAGTAATTAAACCTAAACAGATAATGGAAGTCCAAACTGCCTGTGAGCTTCTCCTGTACTATACGGTAATTCCTCTACTGTGTGACAGTAAGTCTCATGGTTATGACCCAATCGTTAGCCTATTTTTACAAAAACGTCTGCTACGGAGCCATAACGTGAGCTACAAGGTAATGGAGCCTTTTATACATTGTTGTGTTTCTTTAGAAATAAACAACGGACAAACAGTCTTTAAACGCTTCAGATGTAAAGTTATTTGCTGTCAAGTGACGTAAAAAAAAAATGGCAGTCAGTGGAATGCTAACAAGAGGTGATCGCTTTGTAGCAACAAAATGGCGCCATCGGAGGTTCGAGCTCTGAAGCGAAGCTTACCCCCTTGTGCTTCACTCACCGGAGTTTCTCCTGCTTCTAACTCCACAGAACTTTTCTCTCTCTCTCTCCACAGCTGGGGTTTCAATTAAACACACAGCGTAGCGTCGACATATTTATGTTGTTACGTATTTCAGGACTATTTTGAGACGTTTTCTACCATTAGTTGTTTTCCAGCTTTCCGGCACACAGCTGAGCAAGTATTGCTCTCTTTTTTTCAGATACGCAGACAGTGTATTGCTCCCTGTCTGCAAACACTAGCCACAGACATTTATACATATGTGTTGTCACATTATTTGACATTTATTTATTGAAGAGGAGTAACCCCTTGAGATGAACCATCTCGTTTTCGAGGGGGTCCTCTAGTTCAGGTACCAAAATAAACAGTAAACTTACAGCGGCAGACAAACTGAAAAAAACAACAATAAAAAACAACTTACTTTACAATAATAGTAAGTGCAAAAATATATAATACATAACTTATACAAACAAGACATTCACTCATACAAGACTCTCCAAAAATTGCTCACTTATCCCTCAACAAAGTAAACACATAAACTATGTGAAATATAAAATATATAATATATGTACACACAAAATATATATGTACACACATCTAGACACCAGTAAACACGTATGCACACATGTCTACATGTCTGTGCTTACAGCAACACCACTAATTGACAAAAACGTAATTTTAGTAGCCCTGTATAATGTATTGTATGTGAGTTACATCAGTTTAAAACAAATCCACAGTTCTGTTAAGTTATCAAACAGTGTTAATATTAAAGATGGTCCGATTCCATTTTTTGCTTCCCAATATCGATTACTCCCGTTGTCCTCAGGACCCATTTTGAAAAAGTTTCCATTTCAGAAATTTGGGTTTCTTTCAACCAAATTATAAAAGAAATTTCAATTTTCAATTTTATTTATAATATCAAATCATAACAGGAGTTATCTTGAGACACTTTACAGATAGAGTAGGTCTACACCACACTCTATATTGAACGTGGATGGTTCCATACAACCATTACTCTTCACAGGTAAAATGAATGATCACTTTTATTGAATTTGGGTGTTTTGTTTAATTTTATAGCATTTGAAAAAAAAAATGACAAAAGAACGTTTAAAAAAAAGTGATACAAATGTTGGAAAAAGCTTCAAAAACGCAGAAAAAAAAAATCAACAAAAACATCAAAAAACAATTGCTGAAAAAAAAAAAAGATACAAAATAGTGAGAAAAAACCTGGAAAATAATCAACAAAAACATCGGAAGTTTCGAATTTTTCATTTAAAATTTTGACCCAGAAAAAACGAAAAAAAAAAAAAGTTGCGTAGTCGACGGGAAGACAACACAAGGGTTAACATCTCTAGTTAATATGCACTGTATGCACTTTCATTTGAATGCCAATTTTTACAGATGCATCATATATATTTGTATTAAATGTTTAGATATATATACACATACCAGACAAAGCTTAATTATGCACTTGTATAATGACAATAAAGGTTCTCTCGATCTATCTATGTTTCTCAAAGGGGGTACGTGTACCCCTAGGGGTACTACAAGGGGGTTTGTGTGATTTATTTTTACAGAATGCTAATTTAAATACATAAGTCATGCATAATTCCTACGTCCTGAGTTTAGTGATGGATTTGAAACATTTGAAATGAACCATAACATTTAAATGTTTATCCGTTACAAGGTTGTTGTAGGAGCAATATACTGCATGTTGTGATGGTCTCATTTATATTATTTATTGATTATTATATTGTAGGTGGTGGCCGTGTTCATCGCGGCTTGAGCGGAAGTGATAACATATTTGTTTGCTTCACCTGTTCACCTGGGTGTTTTGGGCTTTGACAAATCTATAAATCTATTACTGTCAGCGCTGTATTTACCTTTTTATATAGACTTCTTTTTCTACCAAAATGTTTTGCGCTGGTCAGGGAGGTACTTGGCTTAAAAAAAAAACACTATGTTTGAGAACCACTGGTTTAAAATATTAACTTTGCAACTCAAAAAATAACAACAAATCATGTAAAATGTGAACAAATCAGTTTATTTCAGTTCAAAGGTGAAATCATCTCTTTATGAAACGGTTATTTTGTTTAATTCTCTAAGTGAAAGAATACATACATCAAAAATAATCCATATGTTCTTATGGCAGACAGAAAAACAGATGTGCAATTAAATATAAAACAGTTACAAACCCCTCAGACCCAACAACAGAGTTCAGATCACTCCGTCTTAATGCTAAGCTAAGCTAACTGGCTGTAGCTTCATAATTGCGTACTGACACGAGAGTGGTATCAATCTGAACATCTGACTCTCAGCAGGAATTAGCTTCAGTGCGAGCATCAGAGTCGGAGTAAAAACAAAGCAAAAGTTAGTTGTGTGTTGCTTTCTATCTGTGAACGCTGACATTAAGGTTTTGTATCCGGAGTATTCTGGGATACCGATGTCCACCAGTAGTATTTGTGGGTATGCGATCTATCTGTGCTGCCTGCACGATCCGATATGTGCATAAATACGTAGTAGAAAACGCGACGGGTTCCCTACACTATTTGTATCACACACGCGTTGAACCACTTGCCGGCCAGGCGGCAAAACTGGCGGCATATTTTGGTAGGCTACATTTTACGTTATTCATTATGCAGTTCACGGCAGGTCTGTTTTATTAAGATATTTAAATTAAGTAATTATTGTCACTGATCCGAACGTTTGTGTACTACGCCGTGGCCACATTGTTATTGGTGTGACATGTAGTGTGGGGATATTGTGATGTTTTTAAATAGAGTTAAAGCTATGCAGTACGAGGTGTTTACGTGGTTGCCAATCCAAAAATAATATAAGAGTTGTTACAGGTTATAAATGTTGCAAACTTTCAGTTTCCTCCACGCTCCCTTTGCGATTCATTGCTACATGGTATTAGGCCTACATAACATCGAAGCGAACGCCAGAGCACTGTGAAATGAATGAAATTCCCGCGGTGCAAATGTGCAAAAAGCGCGGAACAGATCGTCATAAAGTAGGATTACTATCGGCGCATGTTCGGATCGTGAAGGCAGCACAGATCGCGTACCGACAGCATTAATACAACCTAAACTTCTGTTGAACTCAAGAGCTAGCTAACAAAATAAACGTTGCAGTAGTGACATCTAGAGCGGCGGAGGATATTCAGCGGGATGACAAACACGAAGGCAGTAAATAAGATGTCAGCGAGAGAAAAAAAAACTATTAAATCTGCTTAAAGTGTGTGTGATTGTTAATTTGATTAATATATTTCGCAAAATTATCATTAACCTTAAACATTAATTCATGATGCAAACCCAATATGGGTAAATGCATAGCAAAGTTGTTTTTTTTAACACGCACACGCACACACACATAAAATGGCAACCTGTTTTACGCATCTTTGTTCTGCCAGTTTCCAACAATAATAGTAATTTAAATAATAATGCTAACAAGTTGACTGTTCGTTAAGCCCCGCCCTCCTTAGTTACTGTTGCTACACCGCTTAATCTCAATCAAAACGGCACGCGTACAGTTTACGGTGGTAACTGCGGCAGATTTACCGTCACAATTCGTAGTAATTTCCTCCATTTTCGACAGGAGTAAACGAAAAGCAGCTTCTCATTTCTAGCAGGAATTTGTCGTTGTAGCTAGCTAGCTTATTAAGCTAACGTTAGCTCTAGGAGTTGGCTAAAGCTAACAGGTCTCAGGTAAAATCATTGTCAGCCGTTGATGATGTATAAAACATGGAAATAAAGAATCAGCATTGTTGTATTGCATCGTAGAGCGAGTTAGCTCAGTATTTTGAGTATATAGAATCGTGCTAACCTAACTTTGTTTGGCTGCTTAGCATTCTTACATACTTGCTGGTGGTTTTGGATTATATGTTTTTAGTTTTAGCGATGCAGCGCTCTCCCTTTGGACTTCATATTTTAAAAGTAGTTAAAATTCGGAACAATTCGGAAACTCGGGGAAGATTTTGGTGCCGACTTGCTGACTTGACGTTATGTGGGTCATCAGCATGGCGGGAAAACTGGGTTCTTTAGTAATGTTAACAAACTACATATTTATTAATTCACGTATTGTATATCAACTTTTTGCTCAAATATAATTTTGAATATGGTATTACCATTAGTTCAACGTTTCGACATTTCGACTTGAGAGCACGTAAACACTAGGGTTGGGCATCGTTTGGATTTTAACGATTCTGATTCCAATTATGATTCTTCCTTTCGATTTCGGTTCTCATCGATTCTCGATTCCGATTCTTTGAGTGGTGTAGGTGAAACGGGTCACGTGCTTATTTCACAAATAAGAGGAAAGTTTTATTTTGATTCAAAGGTGGGTTGCAGTTTGACGGGGGCTTTATCAACGTAAAATAAAGCCACACTAGAGCTCCGCTTACTGTGCTCCAAGGCTGCAACACAACAAGCGCCTGGTCACTACGGAAACCTAAACTTGCGCATGTTAAATTTGGAACCCACGATCAGATTTTAGAGACTTTTTGATTTGAGAGCATGTAAACACTGAAGTCGGAAGAACAACTTTCCGATCTCGGAAACTCGGACCATCCGAGGAGCACACGAATGCGCCGACTGAGCTGTGGTGCCTAGCTGTGATTGGACTATAACACTATTCGGGAAGGCGGGGTTTAACGAACAGTCATTTTTTACAAATAAACTCATCACTAGCATTGATTTTCCACCCAAACATCATTTTCTAAACAAAACAAAGACAACCTTTTCTAAAACAGTTTCTTGATGCGCTGAAATGAGCCGAACTCAGCGTTGTAATTATCATCATGGTTTGGTAGAAAACGCACAAAAGAATACTGAAAACACCAAAACCAGCAACCCAAAGCAGAGCAGTAACGACTCCAACCAGCCACCCCTCCCCCAACAACACACACACACACACACACACACACACACACACACACACACACACACACACACACACACACACACACACACACACACACACACACACACACACACACACACACACACACACACAAAAGCACAAAGAATATATCAGGGTAAATATATTACTGTAACACTCCTTATCAATCTCATAGCAAACTAAACCATCTTTATCTAAAAATAGAGGCGCAGACACTTCTCATTTTACTTTTTTGCTGATTTACAATTATTGCTTTTTCATTCGTCTGGATCAACGGAAGTACGTTCTTCTTTACAAACCCACACAAGTTCCACTACAGGAGCAACAGTTCAGATTCTTTAAAAAAAAACAAAAAAAACACATAACTAAAATTACTAAAGTTAAATTTATCAGCAGTTCTGGACTTTCTGGGCAACAAGTACCTACAGTTCATTCATCGTTTTTTGGGTTTGGACAAAAAAAACGAAGAAGTGTAAATTAAATATCAGACCAAAACATTCAGAGATCTTTTAACCCTCCCGTTGTCCTCGGTGGGTCTAATTTGACCCATTTTCAAAAAGTCTCTATATCACAAATTTGGGTTTCTTTCAACCAAATTTTTAAAAGAAATAACGTGGATGGCTCCCTACGATGCTCTTCACAAGTTTTATTAAAATTTCATAACATTTGAATTTATTATTTGTTTTTTATAAAAGAACGTTGAAAAAAGTGACAAAAATGTCGGGAAAAGTTTCAAAAATGTGGGGGGAAACACATAAAAACGTCAAATAGTGCAGAAAAAACATTGGTGAAAAAGATGTCCAAAAAGTTAAAATTTTGACCCAGAAAAACAAAAAGTTGCACGGTCACATTTGACCCGTTTTCTAAACGTCTACATAGGGCTGGGCGATATGGAGAAAATCAAATATCACGATATTCCAAATTCCAAAAATAAGAGTAAAACTAGTAAAACGTTGGTGTTAGTGGCGCCAAAAGGGTAAAAAAAAACATTTTCGGTTTTGACCCGGGAGGACAACAAGTGCGTGGTCCAATGGAAGACAACACAAGGGTTAAAGGAATGGTTCGACATTTTGGGAACTATTCTTTCCAAGAGTTAAGGTGTCTGCACGGTAAATATGAAACTTAGCTTGTTACTAGTTAGCTCTGCTTATCTTAGCTTAGCATAAAGACTGGAAACAGGAAAATCCACCTATGAGCGCTTCTAAAAGCTAACGGATTAACACTACTTTCTTTCATATAAACAAAAAGTTGTGTTTTCACAGGCGGTTATGTGCTAAACTTTTTGTTACAACTTTGTATTTGCATCTGCTGGACAGCAATTTCCCTCGGGATTAATACCGTTTAATCTAGAGCTGCCACCTCTTAGTGGATTAGTCGACTAATCGGTCGTTTTGGTCTTAGTCGACTAAGATTTCTTTAGTCCATTAGTCATTTTTTATGCTTATTCATGCTTAATTACTCATTTCCAAGAAACTTCTGAGCACATTTATGGTAAACACCAGATTTAAAGTGATGCTTTTGCAGGATTAATTGTGGAGAAACTCAGTTTTACAGATGGTTAATTAACTACATTTATATTGTGCTTTTCTAGTCTTAACCACCTCTCAAAGCGCACAGCTCTGTCCATTAAATCAACTAATCGATTAGTCGACAAAATCCTATAAGTGTTAGTCGACTAAGAATTTCTTTAGTCGAGGACAGCCCTAGTTTTATCTTAAGTAGTGACCTACCCTGGAAATGTTCTCGTGAGAGATAGCCTTAAGTACACGTAGAAAGAGACATCTGTAAATCATTGCAGACGTGTTTTTGAGCGTCTCAACCCCCGCAAAATGACTCATTCATTATCAGAGTTTGATCCATTCCAGGGATGCACCAAATCCAGGATTGGACTTCAGATTTGGCTGAATATTGGGCTTTATGACGGGGTTCTGGTTTCTGCCAAACCTTAGGATTTTTCCCAGGGAACCGAACCCTACGCTTGCACGAGGCACGCTACGCTGGCCGCCGTAGCGACGGCGCCGTTGATTACGGGAAGGTGTTTACGTAGGTGGACTGTTCAATGCAGCAGGCTGTGAGGAAGTGGAGCTAGTCCAGCTACATGTTCAATCTGTTCAATGCTGATTGGTCTGGTGGTGGCGAGGACCCTAAACTATACACAACATGGCCGCTGTTACAACATCTGGTCTGAAACATCAGAAAGAATACGAGTTGTGCATGAAGGAATCTCCAGACAGCAGCCAGAATGCAGCAACTTCAGGTACGGTAAAGGAAGGACAGTCCCTGTTTACTTCAATCATGTGTTTACTGGGTTCATGGACTGAGGATGGGAGGAGGAGTCAACACAATCTCAACCAGGGGATTCAGGATTCGGCCCAACCCCAAAACTCCGATAACATTTGGAAAGAGCTGCACGGTTAGATCATTTAATCCGCATTCAAGTTAGCGAAGCGCTGAAAAGGAAGTAGTCGGCTCTACGGGACACACAGTGTGGAAGCAACACCGATTGTTCGGGTCATTTTATACGAGGAATTTGAACTTTTTTGGCTTCATGCGCCACTGGGCAACTTTCAGAGGAATGAAGGGGGCTGCGACTCCAACGCTGTATCCAGATTATCAGATATCCGTGTAAGAGCCAGGCTTCCCCCCGGTTTCCAGTCTTTATGCTAAGCTAACCTAGGCTTTATCTTCATATTGACTATACAGACTCTTGGAGACAAAGCAAATAAGTTTAATTTTCCCAAAACGTTGCGTTAACTTTAACATATTAAATTGGGAGTTTTGAGGATTTCATCTGTCACCAGTGCATCTCAGGTGGAGCTTCTCTTTTGGCACAAACACAACATGACGAGTATTAAAAAAACAAAACAACCCTTATAGAAATGTAAGCCAGTACCATAATCTGCCTCTCTACAGTGAACACAGTGAAGCCCTCTGCGCGCCCGTTGTACCCTGAATGCATCCTGTCTGAACCGACAGTTGGACGTCTAGGCGTCGGTGTTTCCGTTCTCCTCCGGCTGCAGCTGCTCCTTCTCGGTGCAGTCCTCCTGGGGGGGCCGGACACGATTAAAGAAACCCAACTGAGGAGGAAGAGAAGAAGAAACCGGATTACATGAGTAGGCTCGTTCCAGATGTGCAAGGCCTGCGCAGAGTCAATCCCCGGCGATCAACCGCCCAATGCATGCTGGGTAGATTTGAGTCCGACTTGATCCCAACGCACTCTGAAGTCATGCACCGTGGGGCAACGATGACCTCACGAGAGTTTTAGAGCTTCGCTCTCCACCGACTGCGAGACCCAGGGGCATGCTGGGTAAACGCCATGCTCTCAGCTGATCTAACAGTTAATTGGTGCAGAATCGCAGCTCATCTCCAATGAGCTTCACATCTTTATCAGCCTGAAATCTACTTCCTGCATATCATCTACTTTCCATTCATTACATCCAACTCAAACACCAGTAAATACAGAGAAGAGCATGAGGTTATGTAAATTCTTCTATATCAGCAGTGTCTTCAGAATCTGAATCTATACGGTTTAATAAACAGCACGTTTGACGTGTTCTGTATGCCTTTGTTTTGTTTGTTTTAAAGGTCCCATGACATGGTGCTTTTTGGATGCTTTTATATAGACCTTAGTGGTCCCCTAATACTGTATCTGAAGTCTCTTTTATATAGACCTTAGTGGTCCCCTAATACTGTATCTGAAGTCTCTTTTATATAGACCTTAGTGGTCCCCTAATACTGTATCTGAAGTCTCTTTTATATAGACCTTAGTGGTCCCCTGTATCTGAATACTGTATCTGAAGTCTCTTTTATATAGACCTTAGTGGTCCCCTAATACTGTATCTGAAGTCTCTTTTATATAGACCTTAGTGGTCCCCTAATACTGTATCTGAAGTCTCTTTTATATAGACCTTAGTGGTCCCCTAATACTGTATCTGAAGTCTCTTTTATATAGACCTTAGTGGTCCCCTAATACTGTATCTGAAGTCTCTTTTATATAGACCTTAGTGGTCCCTAATACTGTATCTGAAGTCTCTTTTATATAGACCTTAGTGGTCCCCTAATACTGTATCTGAAGTCTCTTTTATATAGACCTTAGTGGTCCCCTAATACTGTATCTGAAGTCTCTTTTATATAGACCTTAGTGGTCCCCTAATACTGTATCTGAAGTCTCTTTTATATAGACCTTAGTGGTCCCCTAATACTGTATCTGAAGTCTCTTTTATATAGACCTTAGTGGTCCCCTAATACTGTATCTGAAGTCTCTTTTATATAGACCTTAGTGGTCCCCTAATACTGTATCTGAAGTCTCTTTTATATAGACCTTAGTGGTCCCCTAATACTGTATCTGAAGTCTCTTTTATATAGACCTTAGTGGTCCCCTAATACTGTATCTGAAGTCTCTTTTATATAGACCTTAGTGGTCCCCTAATACTGTATCTGAAGTCTCCCCTTTTATATAGACCTTAGTGGTCCCCCTAATACTGTATCTGAAGTCTCTTTATATAGACCTTAGTGGTCCCCTAATACTGTATCTGAAGTCTCTTTTATATAGACCTTAGTGGTCCCCTAATACTGTATCTGAAGTCTCTTTTATATAGACCTTAGTGGTCCCCTAATACTGTATCTGAAGTCTCTTTTATATAGACCTTAGTGGTCCCCTAATACTGTATCTGAAGTCTCTTTTATATAGACCTTAGTGGTCCCTAATACTATCTCTGAAGTCTCTTTTATATAGACCTTAGTGGTCCCCTAATACTGTATCTGACGTCTCTTTTATATAGACCTTAGTGGTCCCTAATACTGTCTCTGAAGTCTCTTTTATATAGACCTTAGTGGTCCCTAATACTGTATCTGAAATCTCTTTTATATAGACCTTAGTGGTCCCCTAATACTCTGACGTCTCTTTTATATAGACCTTAGTGGTCCCTAATACTGTCTCTGAAGTCTCTTTTATATAGACCTTAGTGGTCCCTAATACTGTATCTGAAGTCTCTTTTATATAGACCTTAGTGGTCCCTAATACTGTATCTGAAGTCTCTTTTATATAGACCTTAGTGGTCCCTAATACTGTATCTGAAGTCTCTTTTATATAGACCTTAGTGGTCCCTAATACTGTATCTGAAGTCTCTTTTATATAGACCTTAGTGGTCCCCTAATACTGTATCTGACGTCTCTTTTATATAGACCTTAGTGGTCCCTAATACTGTCTCTGAAGTCTCTTTTATATAGACCTTAGTGGTCCCTAATACTGTATCTGAAGTCTCTTTTATATAGACCTTAGTGGTCCCCTAATACTGTATCTGAAGTCTCTTTTATATAGACCTTAGTGGTCCCCTAATACTGTATCTGAAGTCTCTTTTATATAGACCTTAGTGGTCCCTAATACTGTATCTGAAGTCTCTTTTATATGGACCTTAGTGGTCCCTAATACTGTCTCTGAAGTCTCTTTTATATAGACCTTAGTGGTCCCTAATACTGTATCTGAAGTCTCTTTTATATAGACCTTAGTGGTCCCCTAATACTGTATCTGAAGTCTCTTTTATATAGACCTTAGTGGTCCCCTAATACTGTATCTGAAGTCTCTTTTATATAGACCTTAGTGGTCCCCTAATACTGTATCTGAAGTCTCTTTTATATAGACCTTAGTGGTCCCCTAATACTGTATCTGAAGTCTCTTTTATATAGACCTTAGTGGTCCCTAATACTGTATCTGAAGTCTCTTTTATATAGACCTTAGTGGTCCCCTAATACTGTATCTGAAGTCTCTTTTATATAGACCTTAGTGGTCCCCTAATACTGTATCTGAAGTCTCTTTTATACAGGCCTTAGTGGTCCCCTAATACTGTATCTGAAGTCTCTTTTATATAGACCTTAGTGGTCCCCTAATACTGTATCTGAAGTCTCTTTTATATAGACCTTAGTGGTCCCCTAATACTGTATCTGAAGTCTCTTTTATATAGACCTTAGTGGTCCCCTAATACTGTATCTGAAGTCTCTTTTATATAGACCTTAGTGGTCCCCTAATACTGTATCTGAAGTCTCTTTCCTGAAATTCAGCCTTGGTGCAGAATTACAGCCACTACAGCCAGACCCACAATGAGCTTTCCTTAGGATGTGCCATTTCTGTGTCTGTAGCTGTCGATTAATCGATTAGTTGTTTCGGTGAAAAATGGTGATCAGTGTTTCCACAAAGTCCCAAGATGACGTCCTCAAATGTCTCGTTTTGTCCACAACTCAAATATATTCAGTTTCCTGTCCCAGAGGAGAGAAGACACTAGAACATATTCACATTCAACAAGCTGACATCACACAAGTTTACCTGTTGTTACATAAAAAAATGAGGAGAAAACGAGACATTTGAGGACGTCATCTTGGGACTTTGGGACACGGATCCACATTTTTCTGACATTTTAGAGACCAAACAACTAATCCACTCCTCCAGGAAAGTAGAGCTGGTTGTGCTGCCAGAGTGGTTTCTCACCTTGTACATGATGAAGATGAGCAGCGCCAGCAGCAGCAGTCCTGCCAGCACAGCCAGAGCCACGACCCAGCCCGGGACCGGCACGGCATCGTCGGCCAGCCACATCACCGACACACTCACCTGGAAACACACACACACACACACACACACACACACACACACACACACACACACACACACACACACACACACACACACACACACAGACAGACAGACAGACAGACAGACAGACAGACAGACAGACTCCACTTTAGACAATTTAAACACACGAACATCTGCATCTGCACCTTTAGAAAACCTTATTTTCGCTCTCTTTAAGTAATTTTTCTAACATCTGATGCTGTGTGTGTGTCTGCGTGTGTGTCTGTGTGTGTGTTTGTGTGTCTCTCACAGTGGTGCTGTTGGACGGTAGCTCCGACACCAGGTTCTTGTACGGCATCTCGATGACACTGAAGGAGGCCGTCGATCGCACCACGTAAGAGCGATTCTGATTCTCCGCCTGAAGAGAAAGAAAGAACAAATCTCTCATCCACCTTCATGAAATTCAAACCACTGACGTCGAAATATAGATATATATTATTTATATATAGAAAAACATGGCTATTATAAGGATTCAGTTAGAGCCGACACTTATAAACAGTGAGCAGACAGGTAACCGTGTCCCAGTTCACCCGTCCAGGACATCATGTATAACATAACTAGTTAGTGCAAAGTTAGCTCTAAAAGTTAAAGGGGTGGGTGGGTCTGGGTGGGTCAGAGTGAATAAGAGGGGTGAAACGGCGGAGGAAGGGGTGTCCGGGGTTGAGGTGTCCTGGCAGTGCCCGTCGGACGCTCCACCTTTTCCTTCCAAGTGTTTTAAGATGTTTGTTTGAATGTAAAACTAATAAAACCACGGCAAGTGCAACAAAACCACAACTAAAGAGCAGAGAAATCCACACAGGGTTGGTTTAAAACATCACACACTATTGTCTTCAACTGTTTAGAATAGAATATAGAATGTAGAATATAGAATAGAATACAGAATATAGAATAGAATATAGAATATAGAATAGAATATAGAATAGAATACAGAATACAGAATATAGAATATAGAATATAGAATATAATATAGAAAATAGAATATAGAATAGAATACAGAATATAGAATATAATATAGAATACAGAATATAGAATATAATATAGAATATAGAATAGAATATAGAATAGAATACAGAATATAGAATATAATATAGAAAATAGAATATAGAATAGAATACAGAATATAGAATATAATATAGAATACAGAATATAGAATATAATATAGAATATAGAAAAGAATATAGAATAGAATACAGAATACAGAATATAGAATATAATATAGAATATAGAATAGAATATAGAATAGAATACAGAATACAGAATATAGAATATAATATAGAATATAGAATAGAATACAGAATACAGAATATAGAATATAATATAGAATACAGAATATAGAATAGAATATAGAATATAGAATATATAATAGAATACAGAATATATAACAGAATTTATAATAGAATACAGAATATATAATAGAATATATAATAGAATACAGAATATATAATAGAATACATAATATATAACAGAATATATAATAGAATACAGAATATATAATAGAATATATAATAGAATACAGAATATACAATAGAATATATAATAGAATACATAATATATAACAGAATATATAATAGAATACAGAATATATAATAGAATATATAATAGAATACAGAATATATAATAGAATATATAATAGAATACAGAATATATATAACAGAATATATAATAGAATACAGAATATATAACAGAATATATAATAGAATACAGAATATATAATAGAATATATAATAGAATACAGAATATATAATAGAATACAGAATATATAATAGAATATATAATAGAATACAGAATATATAATAGAATATATAATAGAATAGCAGATTTTCTGTTCTGCCGTACATTCAGATGAATGTATCCAGAACCCAGAGGTCTACCGTTTATCTGCCGGTAAAACTCCCGTTGGATGACACTCTTTAGTGTGACCATTTTTTAGCAACCATAAACACTTGGGGTGGGGGAAAAAAAAGAAAAGAAAATTGATACAGCATAGTATCGCAATATTTTCTGTGGCGATACTGTATCGGTACACAGACGCCAAGTATGGATCTTTTATGATATACAGTACGTGTCGGTCAGTCGGTCTGCTTGACAATCCCCATTTTGCAGCAATAACATTGAAGTGAGATGAACAGACAGAGAAATGTATCTTTTTAGATAAAACAGATGGGCAATATATCAATATTATATCAATATCGTGATATGAGACGAGATATCATTGTAGATTTTGGATATCGTAATATCGTAATATGAAGTAAGTGGTATCTTTTCCTGGTTTTAAAGGCTGCATTACAGTAAAATGATGTCATTTTATGAACTCACCAGACTGTTGTAGCTGTTATATTATTCACCTTTACCCACTTAGACATTATATCCACATTACTGATGATTATTGATCTAAAATCTCATTGGGTAAATATTTTGTGAAAGCACCGATAGTCAACACTACAATATCGTCTCTCTATCGATATCAAGATATCTGGTCAAAAATATCGTGATATTTGATTTTCTCCATATCGCCCAGCCCTAAGTAGACGTTTAGAAAATGGGTCAAATGTGACCGTGCAACTTCTTGTTTTTCTGGGTCAAAATTTTAACTTTTTAAGACATCTTTTTCAACACTTTTTTTTGCTTTTCCACCGACGTTTTTGTCACTTTTTCCCCAATGTTTTTTTGGTGCGTTTTTGTGTGTGTGTGTCCCCCCCCCCCCACGTTTTTGAAACTTTTCCCGACATTTTTGTCACTTTTTTCAATGTTCTTTTATAAAAACATAAAATAATAATAATAAATTAAAATGTTATGAAATTTAGTAAAACTTGTGAAGAGCATCGTAAGGAGCCATCCACGTTATTTCTTTTGAAAATATGGTTGAAAGAAACCCATATCGCCCAGCCCTAAAACAGATGTTGACATTTTCATCATTTGAAATTGGGAAAAATTTGAAGTTGGAAAAAAGGTCACACATTGCAATATATCGCAGAATATTGCAATGTGTTTAAAATCGCAATAATATCATATCGTGACATAAGTATTGTGATGATATCGTATTGTAAGGCCTCTGGTGATTCCCACATGATTTGGTGCTGGAGGGAGAGCACCCATTGGTTGTCGATGTTCACGTGATTTAACTTCAAACTGA
>NC_041341.1:1393589-1411089 GCF_004354835.1 Perca flavescens
TGGAAATAAGTAAAAAATGACCAATCGACTAAAGAAATCTTAGTCGACTAGGACCAAAAACAACCGATTAGTCGACTAATCGACTAAGAAGTGGCAGCCCTAATATATTCACCTAATATCTAGCAATCTCAGAGTAATGAGAGACTTTAAAATACTCCAAACTGAGTTCAGCAACCAAAAACAGCTTCTTAGTGTCCGTTTAAGAAACGGCAGATTGACTGAGAAACTCACCCATCGAAGACAAATCCTACAAAACAGGCTTAATATCAAAAATCCACAATAGTAATAATATCGTACAAACGAGGACAGCTGCTTTATTTTGCACTTCACTGACAATCTAATCGTTTCCCACTTTGTACTGCTACTGCTGCACAATACTTTCCCCTTCGGGATGAATAAAGTTTTATTTCATCTTATCGTATGTTACTGGTTGGAGCTTCGGTTTGTCTCTTTGGACGAGACATTTTAAACTATATTCTTCTGATGTTATGAACACAGCTGTGAGGCTGAGCAGTGAGGAAACTAACGGGGTAGCTGTAGCTGTAAGTGTGGAGCACTAGATGCATCTCTTCTGTGTGTGTGTGTCTCTCTCTAAGTGTGTGTCTGTGTCTTTGTGTGTCTGTGCAACACGCCTCTGGAGGAGTTAAGTGTCTTGCTCAGGGGCACATTGGTCGACGTATCGCAGTGGGAATTGAACCCGGGTCTCCCGCACCAAAGGCATGTGTCATATCCAATGTGCCATTACCACCGTGTGTGTGTGTGTGTGTGTGTGTGTGTGTGTGTGTGTGTTTGTGTGTGTGTGTGTCTCTCTCTAAGTGTGCATGTGTCTCTCTCTAAGTGTGTGTCTCAGTATGTGTGTGCATCTCTTCTGAGCTGTCCGAGTGTAACCGACGACAACTGAAACCTGTCATTAACATACCTCCCTCCCTCCCTCCCTCCCTCCCTCCCTCCCTCCCACAGAAACACAAACATATTCAGACTGGAGAAAGTGAAGTCTGTTGGCCTCCGAGCGCTGCTTCCTTCTGCAGTTTTCGGGCGTTTTTGTTATTCAAATGAGCGTTGGAATGAAAGCAGCTCTGCTTTAACGAATGCTGAGCGACTCACGGACCTCCTCTTCTCTCTCGGGCATGAAGCTCCGGCCTCTTTTATCCTAGGGTTTCTAATTAATAACATTCAAGCTCAAACAGAGAAGCTTCCCTACAGACCAAGAGTCCAACAGATATATCGGCCGATATTAGGCATTTTCCAAACTATCGGTATCGGCATTTATAATGGCCTTTAAAAAAAAAATGTGATAAAACAATACATATAGAACAGGCCAAAAGTTTGGACACACCTTCTCATTCAATGTGTTTCCTTTTTATTTTCATGACTATTTACATTGTAGATTCTCACGGAAAACTATGAATGAACACATATGGGATTATGTACTTAACAAAAAAGTGTGAAATAACTGAAAACATGTCTTATATTTTAGATTCTTCAAAGTAGCCACTCTTTGCTTTTTTTGATAACTCTGCAAACCCTTGGTGTTCTCTCAATGAGCTTCATGAGGTAGTCACCTGAAATGGTTTTACCTTCACAGGTGTGCTTTGTCAGGGTTCATTAGTGGAATTATTTCCCTTATTAATAAAAAAGCAAAGAGTGGCTACTTTGAATATGGCTATGTTTTCAGTTATTTCACACTTTTTTGTTAAGTACATAATTCCATATGTGTTCATTCATAATTTTGATGCCTTCAGTGAGAATCTACAATGTAAATAGTCATGAAAATAAAAAGGAAACGCATTGAATGAGAAGGTGTGTCCAAACTTTTGGCCTGTACTGTATATCGGCCGATATATCGGAATATCGGATTTTCAAATAATCAAATATTCGTATCGGTATCGGCCTTAAAAATCCTTCATCAGTCGAGCACACACACACACACACACACTTCGCTGTAGCTACAGAATAACATCTGTTCCAAAAGCGCATCGTGACCTACAACACAATTCTACAGCAAATGTGAGACTTATGAAGGCCTAAAATAAAAAAATAGACTTTTTTTTAAGACGGTACCTGACGATCTGCACGTCGAACTTCACCGACGTGTCCTCCTCCGACAGCTGGTGCACGCTGAACCTCAACTCCGCCAGCACCTGGCCAATCACAGCGCGGGAAAGAGGCGGCAAAGGAGCCAATCACAAAGCAGCAGGAGACAGACAGACGGTCGAGAACGTCAGGTCATACACAAGTCATGGAGGAAAACGAGTGGTTTTACACATTACGTTTCGGCAAGAAAAAGCTCTTCTTTTGTCTCGTGTTCTGAATGGAAATGTCTCCGTTCAAGGTGTTTTCACTGTCGATTTGTTTCACCGTTTCACTGTTTTTGAACTGCAATAAATGCAACATTTATTCAAAAATTTCCACAAGGAATTGTGTTAAATTAACCTGATTTCAATGTTGACAAAATAATTGGGATTATGATTTTTTTCTACATAATTGAGCAACTCTAAGAGAAGCCATGAAATATAAAATGTACACTTGATCGGCATCATTTAAACAACAGATTCAAACTCTGTTCAAACATTATTTCAGATAGCATACACAGAGAGAGAGAGAGAGAGAGAGAGAGAGAGAGACGCAATGGAAAAGAAGAAACGTCCGCGATGACTTTTTTCTAAAAAATATTCAATTTAAATTCAACTTTTTTTCCAAAAATATTAGATTATTAAGAATTAACATTATTTTTTTTAATAAAAAATAATTTATTTTATAAAGAATATACATTTCGTATATATACAAAAATATTCAACGTTTTTTCAAAAATATTCGACTTTTTTTCTCCACAGTGTCCGATGAGTTCCTAAAAGAGCCCGAGAGGGAGAGTTTTTGTGACAGCAGCGATCACTGACCTTGGTTCCTCCCTTCATGGGGTTTCCCAGGTCACACACCACCATCTTGGTCTGGTTCTCCTTCTTGTAAGCGCAGGACAGCCGGCTGAGGGTCTGGAAGAAGAAGAACACACTTTTATGTCTTATATAACCAGGGCTGGGTTATCAATGATGGCTACAAAAAAGCCTGAAAGTCCAAAGTCAGAACCAAAGTAGAGAAACCGGCAGCTGTCAGAAACGCTGCAGACCGGAGTCTTGCGCGAGTGCTGTTCTCCCCGCTGATCTACATCTAAATACACATTTACTCAACACGACTTTACACTTCGTTCACTTTGCATTGAAAATGGACTCAGAGAACAAACTCACACACAAGAACCCGTCTCTGAGCAGAGGGGGACATTTAAAACAACAGCACTTAACTGAATAGTTATTTATTTTATTCGGGGAATGCAATGTTTTCTCACACATATTAAATTTTTTTCTCAAAAGTATAAAAAAAAAAAATTCTCAAAAATATTAATTTGTTTTTTCTCAAAAATATTCAATTTCTTTTTCTCCTAAAAATTATTCAATTTTTTTCTCTCAAAAATATTCATTTTTTTCCCTCAAAATATTTGATTTTTTTCCCAAAAATATTTGATTTTTTTCTCAAAAATATTTGATTTTTTTCTCAAAAATATTCATTTTTTCCCCCAATAAATATAATTTTTTTTTCAAACATATTCAAACTTTTTTTCAAAAATATTTGATTTTTTTCCTCAAAAATATTTGATTTTTTTCTCAAAAATATTTGATTTTTTTCTCAAAAATATTTGATTTTTTTCTCAAAAATATTTGATTTTTTTCTCAAAAATATTTGATTTTTTTCTCAAAAATATTTGATTTTTTTCTCAAAAATATTCAAACTTTTTTTCAAAAATATTTGATTTTTTTCCTCAAAAATATTTGATTTTTTTCCTCAAAAATATTTGATTTTTTTCCTCAAAAATATTTGATTTTTTTCTCAAAAATATTTGATTTTTTTCTCAAAAATATTAAATTTTTTTTCCTCAAAAATATTAAATTTTCCCCCCGATAAATATAAAAAAATGTTTGAACATTTTCCAACTTTTCTTCCTGCCCGAACTGGGCTGCACCAGCAGCGCTAACCACTGACCCGCCGTGCCGCCATGGGCTTTGCGTTGAAGAGCGTTAACCGCGGGAGAGTTTACCTGGCTGCGGATGACGCCGGTGAAGTCGGCCTGCTGCGGAGGGTAGACGTGCAGCTCGGCCTCGTAGGCTCCTTCCCCCTGGTTCTCAGCGCTGATCTCCAGGGTCAGAGCGTTGTCGTCGCCGATGTAGATCTGCTGACGATCGCTGCGGCAAAAACACAACGCCACCGGTCACTAGGGGGCGCACTTCACCTGTAACTCACCTTCCTGTTCACTGGGGGTTATAGAAGAGGTCAAACATGGGGGGTCTGTGTGTGTCTGTGTGTGTGTGTGTGTGTCTTTGTGTGTGTGTGTGTGTGTGTGTGTGTGTGTGTGTGTGTGTGTGTGTGTGTGTGTGTGTGTGTGTGTGTTTCTGTGTGTGTGTCTGTGTGTGTGTGTCTGTGTGTGTTTCTGTGTGTGTGTGTGTGTGTGTGTGTGTGTGTGTGTGTGTGTGTGTATGTGTGTCTGTCTGTGTGTCTGTGTGTGTGTGTGTGTGTGTGTGTGTGTGTGTGTGTGTGTGTGTCTGTGTGTGTGTGTGTGTGTGTGTGTGTGTGTGTGTGTGTGTGTGTGTGTGTGTGTGTGTGTGTGTGTGTCTGTTTCTGTGTGTCTGTGTATGTGTGTGTTTCTCTGTGTGTGTGTCTGTGTGTGTGTGTGTGTATGTGTGTGTGTCTGTGTGTTTCTGTGTGTGTGTGTGTGTCTGTGTGTCTGTGTGTGTTTCTGTGTGTGTGTGTGTGTGTGTGTGTGTGTGTGTGTGTTTTCTGTGTGTGTTTCTGTGTGTGTGTGTGTGTGTGTGTGTGTGTGTGTGTGTGTGTATGTATGTGTGTGTTTCTGTCTGTGTGTGTGTGTGTGTGTGTGTGTGTGTGTGTGTGTGTGTGTGTGTGTGTGTGTGTATGTATATATATGTGTGTCTCTGTGTCTGTGTCTGTGTCTGTGTGTCTGTGTGTGTGTGTGTGTGTGTGTGTGTGTGTGTGTGTGTGTGTGTGTGTGTGTGTGTGTGTGTGTCTGTGTCTGTGTCTCTGTGTCTGTGTGTCTGTGTGTGTGTGTGTGTGTGTGTGTGTGTGTGTGTGTGTGTGTGTGTGTGTGTGTGTGTGTATATATGTGTGTGTGTCTGTGTCTGTGTCTCTGTGTCTGTGTCTGTGTGTCTGTGTGTGTGTGTGTGTGTGTGTGTGTGTGTGTGTGTGTGTGTGTGTGTGTGTATGTGTGTGTTTCTGTGTCTGTGTGTCTGTGTCTGTCTGTCTGTGTGTGTGTGTGTGTTTCTAGAATAGAGGCGACAGGTCATTGGGGGGTGAGGCTCCGCCTGCTGGCTGCTAACAAAGGGTTGTTTTAGTGGAACTGAGTAACGTAGAAATTAATATAATTCTGGATGAATGGTTGACATAAAACATGCAGCAGATATTAAAGCATTAATTTAAGCAGACGGCACAAATGTTATGCCACGTGCAGCTGACTGCCCGTTGCCCCAGCTGCCTTTTGATTGGCTGTCTGCCGTCTCTAGGTATTTCACTTAGGCTTTGACTCAAAAGATGTCTCTGATTTTTAAGATTATTATCGAGATGAGAACACTAAATGTTTCCCACCTCTTCACCGACAACTTCAGGTTGGGTTTACAGATGTTGTCGTCTCCACAGTCCAACAGGATGTGAGCCTGAGGGAGGGAAGAATGAAGGAAGGAAGGAAGGAAGGAAGGACAGACCAATGGAAGGAAGTAGGGAAGAAGGGAAGGAAGGAGGGCAGAAAAAAAAAACATTAATAAAAGCACCAAAATATGTCAGAAAAAGCGCTCAAAAAATGCTCCAAATATTATGTTTCTATATGAATAGTTATTTATTTTATTAGGGGAATGCACATTAATCAACGTTTTCTCAAAAATATTCATTTTCTTTTTAAAAAATATTCATTTTTTTTTTCAAAAATATTCATTTTCTTTTTAAAAAATATTCATTTTTTTTTTCAAAAATATTCATTTTTTTTTTCAAAAATATTCATTTTTTCTTCAAAAATATTACATTTATTTCCTCAAAAATATTCTACTTTTTTTCTTTAAAATATTTCAACATTTTCAGATCCTTTACTGCAGTAAAAATATTAAACCACACTGGTACAGTAAAAGTCGTGCATTTTTCTCAAAAATATTCAATTTTTTTTCTCAAAAATATAAAAAAAATAATTTCTCAAAAATATTAAATTGTTTCCCCAATAAATATAAAAAAATGTTCAAACATATTACAACTCCAAAATGATGTACAGCGTTTGAAGCGTTCTGTTATCAAATGTCTTGAAGAACAGTTGATACAGCAGCTGGTCGGTTTGGGCTGAGCCCCGACTGTCTGGCTCCGCCCCCTGATCGTGTCTGGCTCCGCCCCCTGACTCGTGTCTGGCCCCGCCCCCTGACTCGTGTCTGGCCCCGCCCCCTGACCGGTGCGTTACCTGCTTGGTGACGTTTGACGGGGTGGACATGTCGAGGACGGGCTGCAGTCCGGTCGAGTCTGCCGCTTGCTTGAAGTCCAGACTGTACTCCATCACCACGGAGATGGGAGTGATCTTATCCCGAAACTCCCGATCGTCCTGAGAGAGAGAGAGAGAGAGAGAGAGAGAGAGAGAGAGAGAGAGAGAGAGAGAGAGAGAGAGAGAAAGAGAGAGAGAGAGAGAGAGAGACAGAGAGAAAGAGAGAGAGAGACAGAGAGAGAGAGAGAGAGAGAGAGAGAGAGAGAGAGAGAGAGAGAGAGAGAGAGAGAGAGAGAGAGAGAGAGAGAGAGACAGAGAGAGAGAGAGAGAGAGAGAGAGAGAGAGAGAGAGAGAGAGAGAGAGAGAGAGAGAGAGAGAGACAGAGAGAGACAGAGAGAGAGAGAGAGAGAGAGAGAGAGAGAGAGAGAGAGAGAGAGAAAGAGAGAGAGAGAGAGAGAGAGAGAGAGAGAGAGAGAGAGAGAGAGACAGAGAGAGAGAGAGAGAGAGAGAGAGAGAGAGAGAGAGAGAGAGAGAGAGAGACAGAGAGAGAGAGAGAGAGAGACAGAGAGAGAGAGAGAGAGAGAGAGAGAGAGAGAGAGAGAGAGAGAGAGACAGAGAGAGAGAGAGAGAGAGAGAGAGAGAGAGAGAGAGAGAGAGAGAGAGAGAGAGAGAGAGGGCTAAGGTTGAGCTAAAGTTAGCAACGATTATTGTCTTTGAGAAGACGTCTTCAAATGTCTCGTTTTGTCCCCAACTCAAAGATATTCAGTTTCCTGTCCCCGAGGAGAGAAGACACTAGAACAATATTCTAGGGCTGCCACCTCTTAGTCGATTAGTCGACTAATCGGTCGTTTTGGTCTTAGTCGACTAAGATTTCTTTAGTCAATTAGTCATTTTTTATGCTTATTCATGCTTAATTACTCATTTCCAAGAAACTTCTGAGCACATTTCTGGTAAACACAAGATTTAAAGTGGTGCTTTTGCAGGATTAATTGTGGAGAAACTCAGTTTTACAGATGGTTAATTAACTACATTTATATTGTGCTTTTCTAGTCTTAACCACCTCTCAAAGAGCACAGCTCTGTCAATTAAATCAACTAATCGATCAGTCGACTAAATCCTATAAGTGTTAGTGGACTAAGAATATCTTTAG
Organism: Perca flavescens; assembly: GCF_004354835.1. NCBI lineage: Eukaryota > Metazoa > Chordata > Actinopteri > Perciformes > Percidae > Perca > Perca flavescens. The sequence goes on from NC_041341.1 coordinate 1,401,251, forward strand.
TCGAGGACAGCCCTACAATACTCACGTTTAAACACGCTGACATCACAACAAGTTCACCTGTTTTATCATTAAAAAAAAATGACTCAAACTGATTCATGGATTATCAGTTGGCGATTAATTCAATAGTTGACTACTCTATTCAATCTTTTGCAGCTCTTTTTCTAAAGCGCGTTTCATTTCCTCACCCTCAGGAAGATGCCCTGCTCCTCGCAGGCGGGGCGTTTGCCGTTGCCCACCGTCATGTTCTTGGAGTACTGAAAGTTCCTCGTGTACAGGAAGAGGACTCGTTTGGTCGCCTCCTTCTGCTTCAGGCGGTCCAACAGCAGGTCCACACGGAAAGCTGGGGACCAATCAGAGCGGACGGATTATTAGGGAAGGCTCAGCTAGGGCCGGGCCACATATGGGTGTTACATCGACGTCGATATATGAGGCAAGATAATGATTCTGGATATCGTAATATGACACGAGTGTCTTTTCCTGGTTTTAAGGACTGCGGTTACAGTAAAGTGATGTGATTACTGAACTGACCCAGACTGTTCTAGCTGTTCTGTTACTTGGTAAAAAGGTGTGGAAAAGGGGATGAAAAGGAGACGGAAAAGGTGACGAAAAAGGTGACAAAAAAAGTTGTGGAAAAGGTGACAAAAAGGTGATAAAAAAAAAGGGTGTGGAAAAGGAGACGAAAAGGTAACAAAAAAGGAGACAAAAAGGTGATGAAAAAGGTGACTAAAAGGGTGTGGAAAAGATTAGTAAAAGGAGACAAAAAGGACACGAAAAGGGGATGAAAAAGGTGTGGAAAAGGAGATGAAAAGGAGACGAAAATGTGGTGAAAAAGGTGACGAAAAAGTTGACAAAAAAAGTTGTGGAAAAGGTGATGAAAAGGTGATAAAAAAAGGTGTGGAAAAGGAGATGAAAAGGTGACGAAAAAGGAGACTAAAAGACGATGAAAAAGGTGTGGAAAAGATTAGTAAAAGGAGACAAAAAGGAGACGAAAAGGCGATGAAAAAAGTGACGAAAAAGGTGTGGAAAAAGTGTGGAAAAGGAGATGAAAAGGAGACGAAAATGTGATGAAAAAGTTGACGATAAAGGAGACAAAAAGGTGATGAAAAAGGTGACGAAAAGGTAATGAAAAAGGAGACGAAAAGGTGACATAAAAGAGACGTAAAAGGTCTGGAAAAGGAGATGAAAAGGTGATGAAAAAGGTGACGAAAAGGTAATGAAAAAGGAGATGAAAAGGCGACAAAGGAGACGTAAAAGGTGTGGAAAAGGGGATGAAAAGGAGACGAAAAGGTGATGAAAAAGGTGTGGAAAAGGAGATGAAAAGGAGACGAAAATGTGGTGAAAAAGGTGACGAAAAAGGTGACAAAAAAAGTTGTGGAAAAGGTGACGAAAAGGTGATCAAAAAAGGTGTGGAAAAGGAGACGAAAATGTAACGAAAAAGGAGACGAAAAGGTGATGAAAAAGGTGACGAAAAAGGAGACAAAAAGGTGATGAAAAAGGTGTGGAAAAGATTAGTAAAAGGAGACGAAAAGGTGATGAAAAAGGTGACGAAAAGGGTGTGGAAAAGATTAGTAAAAGGAGACAAAAAGGAGACGAAAAGGTGATGAAAAAGGTGTGGAAAAGGAGATGAAAAGGAGACGAAAATGTGGTGAAAAAGGTGACGATAAAGGAGACGAAAAGGTGATGAAAAAGGTGACGAAAAGGTAATGAAAAAGGAGACGAAAAGGTTACATAAAGGAGACGTAAAAGGTGTGGAAAAGGAGATGAAAAGGTGATGAAAAAGGTGACAAAAAGGTAATGAAAAAGGAGACCAAAAGGTGACAAAAAGGTGACATAAAGGAGACGTAAAAGGTGTGGAAAAGGAGATGAAAAAGGAGACGAAAAAGGTGATGAAAAGGTAATGAAAAAGGAGACGAAAAGGTGACATAAAGGAGACGTAAAAGGTGTGGAAAAGGAGGCGAAAAAGGAGACAAAAAGGTGACGAAAAGGTAATGAAAAAGGAGACGAAAAAGGTGTGGAAAAGGAGACGAAATGGTGATGAAAAAGGAGACAAAAAGGTGATGAAAAAGGTGATGAAAAGGTGACGAAAAAGGAGACTTTTATCAAAAATCTCATGTGTAAACATTTCGTGAAAGCACCAATGGTCCACCCGACAATATCGACATCGATGCATTTGGTAAAAGAAATACTGTGATGTTTGATTTTCTCCATGTGGCCCAGCTGTAGGCTCAGTGTTATTCTGTTGACATGTTTATGCGTGTGTGTGTGTGTGTGTGTGTGATTTTCTCCATGTTGAAACACAGAGCCGTCATTAGAGAGAGAAGCTGCGGGGGTTTGACTTACTGAGATCAGCTGGAGCTCCGGGGCCACTGGCCTTCAGACAGTACTTCACCCTAAAACTGGACAACACACACACAGTTTACACCCAGGGACCAGATAGATAGATAGATGGATGACTAGAAAGATAGAAGCATGCTGCGTGCCGATTGGCTCTCTGACACTGAGGAGACTTACTCCTTAGGTATTGGAATTTGGTACTTTAACACTTAAGTACTTGATACTTAAGAGGCAATTCGGTCACTGTACTGAATTCGGTAACCAGCCCTAGTTATTAACCAAATAAACCTTGCTGTCGACAAAGTTCGCCGACTTATACACATTCAATTTAAACAACTAGTCCATTTTGTCATAGTCAGTACATCAAAACATTTCATTTGAGATGGATGTTCTTTACTCATCGTAATAATAGGACAATGCAAAAGAAAATGGGATTCATTCTTAGCTTCTCCTAAATATGCACAACCTTTTTATCTTCTTGGATACTTTTAAATGTACCAACTTCAAGGGGAAAGGACTCAACTGTTCTCAACTGGTAGTAATAACTAAATAAATGAAATGTGGAGCTTTTATTGTGAAAGGACGGGAGAACTCACCAGGACACCAGCGTGGTGGTACCAGGAAGTTGGCAGGTCTTTTCCTCGGGGTTTATAATCTGAGGAGTCATGTCTAACGTGGCGTTCACACTGATCACTGGACGAGCTCTGAGAGACACACACACACACACACACACACACACACACACACACACACACACACACACACACAAAATCAGGGGAACACACAATTGTGCAGTGAAAGTTAAATGTGTCTATAAAGTCAGTAGGAGAAAGCTGAATGAAAACAGAAGCTCTTTGATATCAGAGGTGGCCTTGCTCATTAAACTACACACACACACACACACACACACACACACACACACACACACACACACACACACACACACACACACACACACACACACACACACACACACACACACACACACACACACACACACACACACACAGTGTAATTACCTGTATAAAACAGCTTTGTCTGCTCCGAACACTCCCACTATTAAATCTGAAAATTAAAAAGACAGACACGCATCAGCTTTTTCTACACAGCAGCGGTTGATTCGATCCCTGCTCCGTTTGTGTGTCTGTGTGTGTCCGTGCGTGTGTGTGCGTCCCTGTGTGTGTGTGTGTGTGTGTACCTGGATATCCATTCTGATCGATGTCAGTATTTCCAGTCATGGAGTATCCGAAGCTAGCAGGCATGTAGCTGGACGCCCACGTGCCCGTCAGGACCTGAGAGACAAAGACACACAACGAGCTATAAATGTGGGTTCTTCTCAGAGGAGAAACAAGGATTCAGATCCAGGACCACTTTAATACCACCTTGGGTAAAATGTAATGCCAACTTTACAGCCATATAACAGAAAATCGTTGTGGATTTAAAACCAGAGGAAAGAAGTATTTACAAAGTAGCGTTACCTGAATTGAAACATTCTTTGTAAAGTGTTTGTTCTTTAATAACATTAAAATGAATAAAATATTTGTTGCATTTAGAGCTCTTATGCTATGAAACTAAAATACAAAATAAATAGAATAATAAGAATTGAAACTTGTGCAGCAGGAGTTGTTACTATTAGTTAGATCTTGGCAAGATAAGATCTGTAATGCTGTAATGTCTTCAGGGATTGTTTCATCCCAGAAAACATGTATTCATGATGTTACGGTTTTTTATTTAATCCTACGAAAGGACAGGAACACATTTAAGACCTTTGTAAATGAAAATGAATACGTTTGAAATGTCCAATGTGTGGGAATTTCTCCCATCTAGCGTTGAGATCTTATATCGCAATCAACTCTCTCGCACCACGCAGTTCAAAGTACGTATTACAGCCACGGTATCCTTCACGCTTCAGAAAGCCGGTCTCTTGCTCTTTTCAATATCCTTTTTCTTTTTCTGGGCGAAGAAGAAGAAGACTCGTGCTCCATGTTTCGTTCTTCAAACCTGCCACTGGGGCCGGGAAGCTACGATACCCATTAGCAGCATTAGCAGCATCTGAGAGTTTATCATGTGATAGCGAAAACGCCAAAGGTGGAGCAATATCTCCTGTATGCAGATGATACAATATACATGTATACAAAACGCCAAAGGTGGAACAGTATCTCCTGTATGCAGATGATACAACAATATACATGTATACAAAACGCCAAAGGTGGAGCAGTATCTCCTGTATGCAGATGATACAACAATATACATGTATACAAAACGTGAAAGGCGGAGCAGTATGTCCTGTATGTCCCTTACCGGCTAACGTATTTCAAGATGGAGCATGAATATGGAGCGTCTACCCCAGTTCATGCACATGCAAATGTAAAATTTCAAGCCAATAGGAATACTTGGAATTGATGGTGGAGGTAAATATTCACGAAAAAGGACAAAGTTGGTGAACAGGCAACACAGATTTTGATAATGAACAACTAAACACGTTACACAGTGGGGCTTTAAGGCCTTATTTTAGAATATGAACTGTAATACTTTGCAGGAGCCCTGAGTAAAGTAGCAGTGGTTGTAGTATTTACCTGGGAAGGTGAGGGGTCAGGCCCACGGGGGCGGCCGTTGTGGATGTAGACTACACCTTGATGGTTAAGGCCTCCGTACGGTGCAGAGATGGCAACATCTGGAGGGAGACAAGAGACAGGAGGGGAAGCAGGAATGATTTTAGTTGAGTTTGAGTTAGTTTTCAGTGTGTTTGTTAGTTTTATCTTAGTTTCAGTTGGTTTTCAGAGTGTTTGTTAGTTTGATCTTAGTTTCAGTTGGTTTTCAGAGGGTGTTTGTTAGTTTGATCTTAGTTTCAGTTGGTTTTCAGAGGGTGTTTGTTAGTTTTATCTTAGTTTCAGTTGGTTCTCAGAGGGTGTTTGTTAGTTTTATCTTAGTTTCAGTTGGTTTTCAGAGGGTGTTTGTTAGTTTTATCTTAGTTTCAGTTGGTTTTCAGAGGTTGTTTGTTAGTTTTATCTTAGTTTCAGTTGGTTTTCAGAGGGTGTTAGTTTTAGTTGAGTTTGAGTTAGTTTTCTCTCACCGTTGTATCCATCCATGTTCAGGTCTCCCAGCGCTGTGATGGCCGAACCGTATCTGGCATAAAAATCAGACCCTGTGAGCAACTGAGGTGGGTGGAAGGAAAATCCACCGCGGCCCATGTACACCGACACCTGAAAAAAAACACACACACACACACACACACACACACACACACACACACACACACACACACACACACACACACACACACAAATATGGTTATTTCCTCTTTAATTTCCGTTTAAGATGTTATAAAGGACTTGTTTGACTTCATTCACATCAGAAAGTCATTAGGTTTTCTCATTATTTCAATAGCAGTTACAAAACTGGGTTGGACTTTGTGGCAGAGTAGCATACTGGTTTGAATCCTACTTAAAGAATATGGACTACTTTGGTGATTACACATCTGAGCGGACAAATATGACATGCGGAGTTCCCCAAGGCTCCATTCTGGGGCCTCTTCTGTTTAACATCTAAATGCTTTCACTGGCTCAGATTATAGAAAACAACAAAATAAGTTATCGTAAATATGCAGACGACACACATACTTACATAAACATAAAACCAGGGGACTACAGTCCAATACTAACAGAGTAAATGCATTAAGCAAATCAACGATTGGATGTGCCATAACTTTCTTAAATTAAAACGACAAACGACAAAAAAAAAAGAGGAACGATAAAAACTTGGCGATTCAGCCTGTGATTTAGGATTACTGTTATTTGATCTGCTATTAGTCTCACTGTTTACTGTTCCCTCGCCTGTGGTCGTACCCGAGCTGTACTGAGTTTCTGCTAATGCTAACACAACACAACTCGCTGCTGCTTTAAAGGGATACTCCACCGTTTGTTGAAATAGTTGTTATCACGGTCTACCCTGGCTGTAGATAGGTGGGCCAACACATTTTTTGTCTCAGTGCAAGTAATTAGGTTGTTTTTTTTGTCTTTTGTTGGCTCACTTTTACTCAAAACATGCTAACCGGCAACATAGGATTCCATTCACTACGCTAAGCTAACTAGCGGCGGCGCTGCCGGTGTTGCACCGGACTAAAACGATGCATGCACAAAAAAATGCGTTGGCCCACCTATCTACAGCTAGAGGAGACCCCACCTATCTACAGCTAGGGGAGACCCCACCTATCTACAGCTAGAGGAGACCCCACCTATCTACAGCTAGGGGAGACCCCACGTATCTACAGCTAGAGGAGACCCCACCTATCTACAGCTAGGGGAGACCCCACCTATCTACAGCTAGAGGAGACCCCACCTATCTACAGCTAGGGGAGACCCCACCTATCTACAGCTAGAGGAGACCCCACCTATCTACAGCTAGGGGAGACCCCACCTATCTACAGCTAGAGGAGACCCCACCTATCTACAGCTAGGGGAGACCCCACCTATCTACAGCCAGGGGAGACCCCACCTATCTACAGCTAGAGGAGACCCCAACTATCTACAGCTAGAGGAGACCCCACCTATCTACAGCTAGGGGAAACCCCACTTATCTACAGCCAGGGGAAACCCCAACTATCTACAGCCAGGGGAGACCCCACCTATCTACAGCTAGAGGAGACCCCACCTATCTACAGCTAGAGGAGACCCCAACTATCTACAGCTAGAGGAAACCCCACCTATCTACAGCTAGAGGAGACCCCAACTATCTACAGCTAGAGGAGACCCCACCTATCTACAGCTAGGGGAGACCCCACCTATCTACAGCTAGAGGAAACCCCACCTATCTACAGCTAGAGGAGACCCCAACTATCTACAGCTAGAGGAGATCCCACCTATCTACAGCTAGAGGAGATCCCACCTATCTACAGCTAGGGGAGACCCCACCTATCTACAGCTAGAGGAGACCCCAACTATCTACAGCTAGAGGAAACCCCACCTATCTACAGCTAGAGGAGACCCCAACTATCTACAGCTAGAGGAGATCCCACCTATCTACAGCTAGAGGAGACCCCACCTATCTACAGCTAGGGGAGACCCCACCTATCTACAGCTAGAGGAGACCCCAACTATCTACAGCTAGAGGAAACCCCACCTATCTACAGCTAGAGGAGACCCCAACTATCTACAGCTAGAGGAGATCCCACCTATCTACAGCTAGAGGAGACCCCACCTATCTACAGCTAGAGGAGACCCCAACTATCTACAGCTAGAGGAGACCCCACCTATCTACAGCTAGAGGAAACCCCACCTATCTACAGCTAGAGGAGACCCCAACTATCTACAGCTAGAGGAGATCCCACCTATCTACAGCTAGAGGAGACCCCACCTATCTACAGCTAGAGGAGACCCCAACTATCTACAGCTAGAGGAGACCCCACCTATCTACAGCTAGAGGAAACCCCACCTATCTACAGCTAGAGGAGACCCCAACTATCTACAGCTAGAGGAAACCCCACCTATCTACAGCTAGAGGAGACCCCACCTATCTACAGCTAGAGGAGACCCCACCTATCTACAGCTAGAGGAGACCCCACCTATCTACAGCTAGAGGAGACCCCAACTATCTACAGCTAGAGGAGACCCCACCTATCTACAGCTAGAGGAAACCCCACCTATCTACAGCTAGAGGAGATCCCACCTATCTACAGCTAGAGGAGACCCCACCTATCTACAGCTAGAGGAGACCCCACCTATCTACAGCTAGGGGAGACCCCACCTATCTACAGCTAGAGGAGACCCCACCTATCTACAGCTAGGGGAGACCCCACCTATCTACAGCTAGGGGAGCTAGGAACTGCGCGTGTCTAAGTGTGTGCGTGTGTGTGTGTGTTTTTCCTACCTGTCCCACCTCCCTCAGTTTCCCATCTGACCCTCTGTCCATGAAGAGAGGAGCTCCAACGAACAGATCCACCAGACTGACAGACACACAGGGAAGGAACAGCGTTATGGTCATGGTTTTCAATGCCGCTGTGCTAAGCTAAACGCTAAAGAGGGAACGCAACAGATTTCCCCCCCCTTCTCGTGTACTCATAAAGGACTTCCTGCGATCACACTTGTGTACGCTCGAAGCCAAACACACATGTTGAATGTGTTTCCTGCCTCATAAAACTCTTGTCAGCTATTTGTTTTGGATTAATTGAGAGCTGCATTGTTTACATCAACTTGTGGTCTCCTGTTTTTAATTGGCTCTCTGCAGCGTTTTAAAGACGCCAGATGTCACCACTCCACAGATAGCAGAAATGTGGGTCGTGTTAACCCCGTGTGTTGAAGATATTATTAATAGTTTGACATTAGAGATGCACCGATTAAAACTTTCTAGGCCGATTCCGATTTTCTTTGAGTCAGGCCAGCTGATACCGATTCTAGCCGATTCTGATTTCATATGTTCTAACCCCGTTACAGCACACACACAGATATTTATTTTCTATCTTTTCTTTAATAGAACATGTTTTGAACAGATAATGGATCACTATGAAGTAGAACTATATAAAGGACTCCTGGCGTGGGACATTCACACACTTCCACATCCAATATCACACTAAGGAAATGTGATTCTGGTTTTTGTTGTGGTCGGCATATGTCAGACTGACCTGCAGGCCGCCAGTCATGGCTCAGCACGGGAAAACCGGCCAATTCCGGTCACCGGCCAGTCTATCGGTGCATCTCTATTTGATTTATTAAACATACAACATGTAACTTTCAGCTAGCATCCCGAATGAAGTCTCTTACGTATGTGCCGGGGGAGTGAGGCAGGCAGACCGGAGTGTGCTAGCTGGCTAAATTAGCATTAAATTAATCGTCTATCTATAACGTTACCGTTACTTGTGAACTTATTCGTGGGTTAGCGCAGTGCTGCTAAACAATGGTCAAAACAATCACACCACTAATAACTTTATGAGCGTGTTGAACGATGTTGTAACCCTATAATGTTATCCACCAAGCATTAGCTAGCATTAACGTTAGCTACTTGTCAACCAGCACATGCATTGTAGTAACACTAAGCTGGATTAATATTGATATGTATCAATAAATAAGGTTTCTGCTGTATTACTGTGGTGCGAAGTTGCATGTAGTCAATCACAAAATGCTGCCTTTTGGCGGAAAAAGCAGTGTTAACCAGTATTTTTTTCTGGGACATTGTATGATTTACAATTACTCTCGAACGTAGCATCTGGGTGCCCGTGTTTTGACGGAAGTTACGAGTAACTGGAGGGTGAAAGGTCATATGACGCCACTGACGAGCGACTAAATGAAACGGGACGTGTCTGAAAATAAAATAACTGATTTCTCTGGGTTTGCCATTTGATGGAAACATTTGGGATAGTGTAACTACACAACTCAAACAAATATTTAACATAGATATGGTCGTTTTTAGACATTTTAATGCAGAAAAGTTACATTTTGTAATTTTAAACTGGACAAATTAGAAGTGCAGATTGAGTCACAGCAGCTCTTTTAGAAGTTCTTCCCTGATCGTAA
>NC_041341.1:1418589-1423589 GCF_004354835.1 Perca flavescens
ATCGTTTAATCACACTTTTTGGAGCATCAATGCTCTGTTAGATTTCCAAGAATCTCCAAGAATCTCCACTGCTGAAGCGCAAACCCATTTTTCAACTCATAAACTAAGAACTTTATTTACAGGCTACGAAGAAGAAGAAAAAAAGGATCCAAGTTGTAATAAAGAGGGCCATCTATCTGCTGCTGCAAGCTGGCGACAGGAAGCCGTCTCTGGTGCTTCACCTAAAGCTCCAGCCAGTGGTCACCCACATCCAGTGTTTTTATATCAGACATGTGGGTTTCTTACAACCAAATTGCCCCAAAATAACTAGGGTGCATGCATGTACGTTGTATGGAACCCATAAAACATATACAGTGGAGCTCATAAGTTTATGAACCCATGCTAAAGTTTTTGGAAATTGATCTTAATGCCTCAATTTAAGAAAGAAAAAAAAAAAAAAAAGGAAAAATCCAACATCTTAAGGACACCAATTCTCTTAGTGAATGAATAATGTATCGTAAATAAATAAAATAAATGTTTTGGAAGTCTTTAAATTCAACCTTTAAAAAAGGTGCACTATGAGTTCCTGTATGGTCACTTCTGTTGACGTTCCAAGGAAATTCAAAAGAAAAACAGAGCAAGCTCTTTCCTTTTTACAAGAAAGGCAAAGATCCTTTACACTCTTCTTCTACTTCTTCTCCCAGCGCACGTGCAGTTGTGTTCTGTTGACAACTATGCGTCGCTCAACATACGTCACATGCTCTGATTGGTTGTAGGTCTATCTGTTGCTCTGGTTGGTTGTAGGTCTATCTGTTGCTCTGACTGGTTGTAGGTCTATCTGTTGCTCTGATTGGTTGTAGGTCTATCTGTTGCTCTGACTGGTTGTAGGTCTATCTGTTGCTCTGATTGGTTGTAGGTCTATCTGTTGCTCTGACTGGTTGTAGGTCTATCTGTTGCTCTGATTGGTTGTAGGTCTATCTGTTGCTCTGTTGCTTGATTGGTTGTAGGTCTATCTGTTGCTCTGATTGGTTGTAGGTCTATCTGTTGCTCTGACTGGTTGTAGGTCTATCTGTTGCTCTGACTGGTTGTAGGTCTATCTGTTGCTCTGATTGGTTGTAGGTCTATCTGTTGCTCTGATTGGTTGTAGGTCTATCTGTTGCTCTGATTGGTTGTAGGTCTATCTGTTGCTCTGATTGGTTGTAGGTCTATCTGTTGCTCTGATTGGTTGTAGGTCTATCTGTTGCTCTGATTGGTTGTAGGTCTATCTGTTGCTCTGATTGGTTGTAGGTCTATTCGTGGCTCTGACTGGTTGTAGGTCTATCTATACTCTGATTGGTTGTAGGTCTATCTGTTGCTCTGTTTCGTTGTAGGTCTATCCGTTGCTCTGATTGGTTGTAGGTCTATCTATTACTCTGATTGGTTGAAGGTCTATCTGTTGCTCTGACTGGTTGTAGGTCTATCTATTACTCTGATTGGTTGTAGGTCTATCTGTTGCTCTGATTGGTTGTAGTTCTATCTGTTGCTCTGATGGTTGTAGGTCTATCCGTTGCTCTGATTGGTTGTAGGTCTATCCGTTGCTTTGATTGGTTGTAGGTCTATCCGTTGCTCTGATTGGTTGTAGGTCTATCCGTTGCTCTGATTGGTTGTAGGTCTATCCGTTGCTCTGATTGGTTGTAGGTCTATCCGTTGCTCTGATTGGTTGTAGGTTTATCTGCTGCTCTGATTGGTTGTAGGTCTATCTGTTGCTCTGATTGGTTGTAGGTTTATCTGCTGCTCTGATTGGTTGTAGGTCTATCTGTTGCTCTGATTGGTTGTAGGTCTATCTATTACTCTGATTGTGATTGGTTGTAGGTCTATCTGTTGCTCTGATTGGTTGTAGGTCTATCTATTACTCTGATTGGTTGTAGGTCTATCTGTTGCTCTGATTGGTTGTAGGTCTATCTATTACTCTGATTGTGATTGGTTGTAGGTCTATCCGTTGCTCTGATTGGTTGTAGGTCTATCCGTTGCTCTGATTGGTTGTAGGTCTATCCGTTGCTCTGATTGGTTGTAGGTCTATCCGTTGCTCTGATTGGTTGTAGGTCTATCTGTTGCTCTGATTGGTTGTAGGTCTATCTGTTGCTCTGATTGGTTGTAGGTCTATCCGTTGCTCTGACTGGTTGTATGTGTATCTGTTGCTCTGATTGGTTGTAGGTCTATCTATTACTCTGATTGGTTGTAGGTCTATCTATTACTCTGATTGGTTGTAGGTCTATCTATTACTCTGATTGGTTGTAGGTCTATCTATTACTCTGATTGGTTGTAGGTCTATCTGTTGCTCTGATTGGTTGTAGGTTTATTTGTTGCTCTGATTGGTTGTAGGTCTATCTGTTGCTCTGATTGGTTGTAGGTCTATCTGTTGCTCTGATTGGTTGTAGGTCTATCTGTTGCTCTGATTGGTTGTAGGTCTATCTATTACTCTGATTGGTTGTAGGTCTATCTATTACTCTGATTGGTTGTAGGTCTATCCGTTGCTCTGATTGGTTGTAGGTTTATCTGCTGCTCTGATTGGTTGTAGGTCTATCCGTTGCTCTGATTGGTTGTAGGTCTATCCGTTGCTCTGATTGGTTGTAGGTCTATCCGTTGCTCTGATTGGTTGTAGGTCTATCCGTTGCTCGGATTGGTTGTAGGTCTATCCGTTGCTCGGATTGGTTGTAGGTCTATCCGTTGCTCTGATTGGTTGTAGGTCTATCCGTTGCTCTGATTGGTTGTAGGTCTATCCGTTGCTCTGACTGGTTGTAGGGCTATCTGTTGCTCTGATTGGTTGTAGGTCTATCCAATAGAGTGCAGAGGCATTTGAGCCATAATCCCAGCCCAACGCAGCAGACTCACACGACGTCAGGCTAGTAACCCAGTGCAGTTGTAAAGAAAATGGAATTTGTAATTTAATAGTAAGTGTTTTCATAGTTCTCACCCTGCCAGTAGAAGCTGCCAGGTCCTCCCACCACCACTCTGTTGCTCTTCTGAAACCACAAAAACAAAGAAAGAGACTCTCACTTGTTCGTCGGCCCCTTAAGGTCAGCGGCAGAGGAAGTATTCAGGAGAGGTGGGAATCTTCAGCGAGCTCCCGATTCGATTACGATTATCACGTCAGCGATTCGATATCCCGATGTATCACAATGCGTCAAATAAATGTTTCTATTCAAGGTTAAATAAACCAAACATTCTGCAGTGCTCTTAATACTAAATAAACTATATACATTAAACTATACAGCACTGAGCACATGGCACCTCCTGAATGTGCAAAAACACACACCAGAATATGTAAACTAGTGATGGGCTGCTCCCTCTTAGTGGATTGGTCGACTAATCGGTGGTTTTGGTCTTAGTCAACTTAGATCTCTTTACTCCATTAGTCATGTCTGATGCTTTTTTTCATGCTGAATGACTTATTTCCAAGAAACGTACGAGCACATCTCTGGTAAACACAAGAATAAAGGGTTGACATTTGACCTAATAGATATCACCGTGAAACCTACTTTGATTACTTTCATTAAGGCAGTTGTTTCTTGTATTACACGTTTTCTGAAATATTGTGTTTAAATATGCAAAGGAGGCGTTATCTTATTCAATATATGCATCCTTTTAGCATGACTCTTTGCGGAGAAAGTCAGATTTACAGATCTGTCGATTAAATCAACTCATCCATACAATTGAATGAGTGTTAGTCGACTAAGAATTTCTTCAAATCGAACACAGCCCTAATGTAAACAGAAATGTTGTTAGGTCTACTTTAAATTGTAAACAGAAATAATCGATTATGAGCCGGCCGATTATCGATGCAGCATCGTCCACGTCCACGATTCCGTGCATCGATTATTTGAGTGATTTCAACACCTCTAGTATTCAGATCCTCTAATTCAGTAAAAAGACTACTACCACTCGGTCAAAGTACAAACAAAAGTGTTTTTCGGGGGTTTCTACCTTGAGGAAGTCGACACTGAAGCCGGCCTGGCAGAAGCCCTGGCCCTCGGGAGAGTTCGCAGCTAGACACGGGAAGAAAACATGAAGAGAAGAGAAGTTATTGATTATATAATGGCAGACATTCTGCGTAGAGGTTTATTGCACGTTATGTCTAATGAAAGACAGACGGGCGGAGGAAAAGAACGGACTCGATCTGCAGGGCGAGTACTCCACCACGGTTGCTCCTTTCTTCAGGTAACACGTTCCCACGGGCTCTCGCTCAGACACACCGAAGGTCGACCACTGGTACAGGGGAGCACAGGCCTGGAAACACACACACACACACACACACACACACACACACACAGAGACACACACACACACACACACAGACACACACACACACACACACACACACACACACACACACACACACACACACACAGACACACACACACACACAGAGAAACACACACACACACACACAGAGACACACAGACACAGACACACACACAGACACACAGAGAAACACACACACACACACACACACACACACACACACACACACACACACACACAGACACAGACACAGACACACACACACACACACACAGAGAAACACACACAGAAATACACGCACACACACACACACACACACACAGACACACAGAGAAACACACACACACACAGAGACACACACAGACACAGAGAAACACACACACAGAGAAAACACACACACACACACACAGACACAGAGAAACACACACACACACACAGAGACACAGAGAAACAAACACACACACAGAGAAACACACAGACACAGTGAAACACACAGATACACACAGAGAAACACACACACACACATAGAGACACAGAGAAACACACACAGAAATACACACACACACACACACACACACAGAGAAACACACACACGCACACAGAGACACACAGACACGACACACAGTGAAACACACAGACACACACACACACAGAGAAACACACAGACACACAGAGAAACACACACACACATAGACAAACACACACAGAGAAACACACACACAGATACACACAGACACACA
>NC_041341.1:1426089-1431089 GCF_004354835.1 Perca flavescens
CTCTGCTTATTTTTGTCCAGTGGCTAGAGCTGACAGAGGAGCTAGCAGTTCATTTTCACATTCACCAGTCGTGAAACGTGATTATGCGATCACATAATTCAACGCATAATCAGCCAAAGTCCGCATATTTAGCTGACAGAGGAGGTAGCAGTTCATTTTCACCACATAACACAAACACATATGGACCTATAACATATTTCCAAAAATGCAAGTAAAAATGGTTTTGTGTGGCAGGGCACCTTTAAAAAAGCTGAAAGTAGGAATCACTTTGACTAATATTAGAGGAACGGATGATGTTGATGGATAATGAGAGACTAGTGTACAGTATGTCACAGTTTAGTCAGGATACCGTTTAAACCATTTACATTATTTTTTCAAATGCTATAAAATTAAATTTAAAACACTCAAAATTCAAAAGAGAGTTGTGGGTGTGTTTTGAGGCGGCGTGAGAGTCCCGTACAGGAAACAGGAAACATCACTGCCTCTATCTCTGCCACAAGAACGTTTTTAAACCCCGTCACTGCCCGATGTTCACGGTATAACGTGTCATACTGAAATTTGTGAAATCCATAAAATAATAAACTTTTCTCATTACATACAATAACAGAATCATTTCAAAAACGTGTTAGCTATCTATGATTGTCAGATTGCTAACGTTAGCTCAAAACGCCATTCAAGTGACAGCCTTTGTTGCGTTTGATTGCTAACTTGTAGCCAGCAGTCATTTCAAAAACGTTGTAGCTAGCTATGATTGTTAGATTGCTAACGTTAGCTCAAAACGCCGTTAGCATCTTGTAGGCTACTCGTTGCAAAGTGACGCATGCGCGACTCACATCGGGCAGTGACGAACTGGCCGGGATTTTGGGTAACAGCTGACCTAAGTCCATCCGTCTCTTTTCTTTCTCTCTCTTTCTCTCTCTCCTTCTCCGGGGAAATGAAGCTGCCTTCAAGTGTGCTCGGAAATGTCGAGATCTATGAACCATCTGACTGAAAATAGTAACTGGGTTAAAGAACACAACAGGACCCCAACACACATTTGGAGACTCTCCCAACACGGCACAACCCTGCAGAGAATCCCTGGATCTTTGGTATGAACACGACAGGCAGACAGACAGGCAGACAGACAGGCAGGCAATCACACTGACAGAAACACACACACACAGGCAGGCAGGCAATCACACACACACACACACACACACACACACACACACACACACACACACACACACACACACACACACACACACACACACACACACACACACACACACACACACACACACACACAGATAGACAGGAAGGCTGGCAGGCAGGCAGGCAATCAGACAGGAAGGCTGGCAGGCAGGCAATCAGACACACACACACACACACACACACACACACACACACACACACACACACACACACACACAGACAGACAGACAGACAGACAGACCGGCAATCAGACAGACAGGCACACACAAACGGACAGACAGACAGACAGACAGGCAGACAGGCAGGCAATCAGACATACACACACACACACACACACACACACACACACACACACACACACACACACACAGACAGACAAACAGACAGGCAATCAGACAGACAGGCACACACAAACAGACAGACAGACAGACAGGCAGAGAGGAAGACAGGCAGACAGGCAGACACACACACACACACACAGACAGACAGACAGACAGGCAATCAGACAGACAGGCACACACAAACGGACAGACATACAGACAGACATACAGACAGACAGACACACACACATCCACACAGACCACAGAGTACATATACTGCCGTGTATAAACACTGTTTGTATGTGTAGGTATAAAGAGACAGCAAGTCTGCAGCCAGCTGGCGGAAGTTGCGCTGCGTTCAAAGACAAACCGAGCACTGAGTCGCAGCTGAAAATGAAAGCAGCAGCCCCACACAAATCACACACAATGAGGAGATGAGAAGCAGATGAATATCTAAGCCTGGTCGGGGGTGGTAAGGGCAGACAGTGAGGAAATGTTTGGGGAGTTCCCATCATCATCATCATCAGGTTGGGAAACTCAGGATTCTGGTACCCACCACACATTGTGGGTGAAGAACAAAAAGGGTTTAGTTGCCCATATTTGGGCAATAGATTTGGATGTTTAATCCTCTCGGTCTGTAATTATGTTGCTCGTGATGCCGGCCAGACACGATGCCAGGTGTTTGTGCCAGCTCGACAGACTCTTTTGTGTCTTTTGTTTGTCGACTTAAATCCTAAATTACCAAAGAAATGAGTTCACGTCCACAATAACATGACGGGAAACACATCCGGCTACGAGGGTTTAATTAATCAGAGCTCCGACTAACGACTACTGTCATTATTAATTAATCTACTGAATCAAATACCGACAGGACCAGGCTAGTGGACCAGAGTCTGGTAGGACCAGGCTAGTGGACCAGAGTCTGGTAGGACCAGGCTAGTGGACCAGAGTCTGGTAGGACCAGGCTAGTTTACCAGAGTCTGGTAGGACCAGGCTAGTTTACCAGAGTCTGGTAGGACCAGGCAAATGGACCAGAGTCTAGTAGGACCAGGCTAGTGTATCAGAGTCTAGTAGGACCAGGCTAGTGTATCAGAGTCTGGTAGGACCAGGCTAGTGGACCAGAGTCTGGTAGGACCAGGCTAGTTTACCAGAGTCTGGTAGGACCAGGCTAATGGACCAGAGTCTGGTAGGACCAGGCTAGTTTACCAGAGTCTGGTAGGACCAGGCAAATGGACCAGAGTCTAGTAGGACCAGGCTAGTGTATCAGAGTCTAGTAGGACCAGGCTAGTGTATCAGAGTCTGGTAGGACCAGGCTAGTGGACCAGAGTCTGGTAGGACCAGGCTAGTGGACCAGAGTCTGGTAGGACCAGGCTAGTGTATCAGAGTCTGGTAGGACCAGGCTAGTGGACCAGAGTCTAGTAGGACCAGGCTAGTGGACCAGAGTCTGGTAGGACCAGGCTAGTGGACCAGAGTCTGGTAGGACCAGGCCAGTGTACCAGGCTAGTCTGGTCTAGTAGGACCAGGCTAGTGGACCAGAGTCTAGTAGGACCAGGCTAGTGTACCAGAGTCTAGTAGGACCAGGCTAGTGTACCAGAGTCTAGTAGGACCAGGCTAGTGTATCAGAGTCTGGTAGGACCAGGCTAGTGTACCAGAGTCTAGTAGGACCAGGCTAGTGTATCAGAGTCTGGTAGGACCAGGCTAGTGTACCAGAGTCTAGTAGGACCAGGCTAGTGTACCAGAGTCTAGTAGGACCAGACATCTTCACACAAAAAATAAAATAAAAAATAAATAAAATCAGTCTAAATGAAAACCCCAAAACACATTAAAGTTGCTGTGAAGAGCCAACCCACCATATACAATATATCCCTAAAGCGTTATTATGGATCCCACGTAACTTCTCGGCAAGGCCCGCCCTGTGAAGCATCCCGATTGGTTGGGGTTAGGCATTGACCTCGAGCGGTTAAGGTTAGGACAGCCGATTGGTCAGGGGATAGGACCTGAACCAATCAGGTCACGTTACCTGTGTGTGTGTGTGTGTGTGTGTGTGTGTGTGTGTGTGTGTGTGTGTGTGTGTGTGTGTGTGTATGGATGTCGGTTTTTGTGTCTGTCTGTGTATGTCTGTTTATGAGTGTGTGTGTGTGTGTCTGTCTGTCTGTGTCTGTAAGTGTGTGTCTGTGTGCGTTTCTGTGTCTGTGTGTGAGTGAATGTGTGTGTGTTTGTGTGTCCGTGTATTTGTATGTCGGTTTGTGTGTCTGTCTGTGTATGTGTCTGTTTATGAGTGTGTGCGTGTGTGTGTGTTTGTGTGTTTCTTGGTGTGAGAGTGTGTTTGTATGTCTGTCTGTGTGTGTGCGTGTGTGTGTGTCTGTGTTTGTGTGCGTCTGTGTGTGAGAGTGTCTGTGTGTGTCCGTGTGTGTCCGTGTGTGTGTCTCTGTGAGTGTGAGTGTTTGTGTGTGTGTCTCTGTGTGTGTGTGTGTGTGTGTGTGTGTGTGTGTGACAGTGTGTGTGTGTCTGTTTCTGTGTGTGAAAAAAAACAACAACTTGTGTTTACATGTTGAACCAGCAGTGTCTGTGTGTGTGGTGTGTGTGTCTGTGTGTGTCTGCTTCTGAGTGTGAGTGTGTGTGTGTGTGTGTGTGTGTGTGTGTGTGTGTGTGTGTGTGTGTGTGTGTGTGTCTGTTTCTGTGTCTGTGTGGGTCTGTGTGTGAAAAAACAACAACTTGTGTTTACATGTTGAACCAGCTTAATGCGGACGTAGAGGGCCTGAGTCATATTCATATCTTTCTTTTCTCACTCACTTCCTGTTCCAAGCTGCCCAATAAAAGCACAACGATATATTTCTGGACGAGTCACACTTCTGGAGGAAAAATCCAGCAGGATCGAGAGCAAATGGTGTGTCATGGTTATAGAGAACAGAAAAGGTGGGACTAGCACGCTGAGTCACAGTCTCATAACACACATTCCAGTTAATTTGGTTCTCTGGTCCGATAAAGCTCTGGCCAGCAAATCACCGAGGTTACAACAACAACAAAGGCCTCTATTGTGTGAGAGACTGGACACACACACACACACACACACAGACTCATACACTCATACACACACACACACACACACACACACACTCTTATACACAAACACACACACACAGACTCATACACACACACACACACACACACACACACACACAGACTCATACACACACACACACAGACTCATACATACACACACACACACTCTTATACACACACACACACACTCACAGACTCATATACACACTCACACAAACACTCATACACACATACACAGACTCATATACACACAGACACACTCACACACAGACTCATATAAACACACACACACACACAAACACTCACAGACTCCTACACACACACTGTTATACACACACACATACATACACACACACACACACAGACTCATATACACACAGACACACAGACTCATATACACACACACACACACTCATACATACA
>NC_041341.1:1441089-1451089 GCF_004354835.1 Perca flavescens
TTACAAGCTCGCCTCAGCTTGGCTTGCAGACAACTCATGTTTGTTTTTTTACTTCACAAAACTTTATTATTCAAATACAGATGCACATACATGAAAAAGGGGCGCATGGAATTTTCATTAAAGAGATTTTAAGTCATTGTAAATGTTCATGAGTCCAGATGGCTTTCTTATTTGTCAGTCCTATTAAAAGTTAAAAAATAGAATTCCATGTCATTTTTAAATGTATATTCGGTTTTCTTTCAGACCATTTATATTTATGGATATTTTTTTTTTTTTTTAAATAAAATTAAAAGATTCTAAATGAAAACATGGCATTTTATCCAAATCAAAGCTCGCCTTGGACGTAGCATACAATACTGACTCAAGTGATTCAAGTGACTCGCACAACCCGGATCAGTTTAGTCAGAAGAACCTGAATCCTAAAAAAGGAATCGAGTTTGCCAGGCCTACTGTAGAGATATCCCAAAATCATCGTGAGTGAGGGAATAATGGGAAGGGTTTAATAAAAGGAATTCTATTCTTTTTGTTTTCCATATTCTCGCTCTCTTTTAGCTGCGTTTTTTCCCTTCCCAACAATGTGAAACAACAAATAACACCTAAAATATCTTTGCTGTTTTGTTTCAAGTTCAGACAGACACAGGGTCCACACCCCACACATTCCCTGAATGTGTCCCGACACGAGATAACAGCAGCTGTCTGAGCTGAACCTTTAGGATTCCTCCAGTGATAACGCTGCTTTATGAGAGGGAAATCACCAACTAACTGACCCATTACCGTAGAGTTACTACTTGTTTGCAATCCTAACCCTTGACTTCTCCTCCTGGGTCAAAATTAAGCCTTTTGTTTTATTTTTTAAAGACAGTTTTTTCCAACATTTTGCTTACTTTTTCTGACGCTTATTAACACTAGTTTTACACTTCTTTATGGAATTCATGGTCAATGAACTTCATTTATATGAAATTATCTACCTTACAGTGTGTGTGTGTGTGTGTCTCTGTGTGTGTGTGTTAGTCATTTTGACTAATATTTAAGATCAGAGGAACGTATGTTGATGGCTAATAACAGATATGCCATAGTTTAGTCAGGATAATGCTATAAAATTAAATAAAAACACAGTGATCTGATCCTTAATTTCAGTTGCAAAGAGCGTTTAATGGAACCATCCTTGTTATTTTTGGGTAATTTGGTTGAAAGAAACCCATATTTCTGATGTAGAAACTTTGAAAAAGGGTCTTTGACCCAAGGACAACAGGAGGGTTAAAGTTTTCATATTCTAGTTATAGTACTTATTATTTTAATAATATAATATTGCCACCAAAGCTTCAAATAATCTCGGCAGACGTTAGCTTTCTTCCAAGTCGACTATTTAGACAAACAGCTCTACCAAAAACGTCACCGCGGTGGATCCATTCTAAAACTTGTCAGTTCTGTCAGCTCATGGTCCTGATATCATTAAAACGGTGAGTGGGTAAGTGGAATATTTCATTCTATACTTATGGTTTTGGTTTCCCTGTGAAGAATTTCTTGTAAAATTCATATTGAAGACCTGTTGTAGCTGTTAAGCGCCCTATAGTTCCTCAAGAAATACAGTTCAATCACAACTGAAAAAAATGCCTCATTAGCTATGTTTCCATCGACCCGTTTTTATCCGAATTAAGTGATATCGGATGAAAAATGCCGTCATGGAAACAGTAAAATCCGATTGAATTTCATGAATATCGACTCAAAGAAAATACGTTCGGTCTCATCGGATTTTCTCTTGATTGAGATATATATATACAAATATATATATATACGGCTTATGCGATAAACGCTGATGGAAACGTTATTTGCCGAATAAATAATGAATTGCGATTAAGTTTTAGGTCATTTTATGGTTGCAACCCGGAATAAAACGAAGAAGAAGAAGTTTCAGTTCATTTCCGCCCAGTATTTCCGCTCTGTTTGCACACATGACAGGTGTCAACAAAAGTGGACCAACGAGGAGACAAGATACTTTTTTAATTTAATTTACCAGAAAAATATAACTGCTATTTTAGATAAATCTAAGAAACGCCATCATTTATCAGGAGCTCGCGAAGGAAATGACCAACAAAGGTTACGACGGGGACATTCTAAAACGCTTAACGTGAAAAAGCTTAACGTGGTTAAATGTACCTAAACAACGATCAATCATCACCAGATGTATCCTGGTCATATCTCGTCATGAACACTTAAGCCTGTCAAAAAAACTAAATCGAAATCCAACGATTTTAGAAGTTATCTCACGTTAATGTTTTCTTCATCAGTGGCCGTATGGCGAGGAAAGCTTAACGTGGTTTAATGTACCTAAACAATGATCAATGATTACCAAATTTCTCTCTCATATTACCCATCATAACCACGGAAAAACTGTCAAATAATCCAACCCAAAGTCCAATTATTATGGACCTTATCTGACATAAAGCGTTTCTGCTTCAGGGCAGCGGAGTGGCTGGGGGTTGACTCTCCACGGCTCTCACTGGCTTTATAAGTCCTAATGTGAAAAAGCTTAACGTGGTTTAATGTACCTAAACAACGATCAATCATCACCAAAAAAAAAAATCCTCTTCTATACTGCTTCATAACCACTTAAAACGGTGAAATTGCGTTGTCTCAAGTTCCACCTTTTAGATGAGCTGGATCAGATCCTCGGCCAAAGGCCCATCGCAGCTTCTCATATTAACAACAACTAGGCTACTACTTCTGTCTCGCAAAACTTTCACTCAAAAGTTCGCTTGAATCTTGTGCGATTCAGTGCAACAAATGAACGGAAACACCTTAAAATGTCTCAAATCAATTCCATCTACCAATTTAATCGCACACACTTTCACACTCAGCTTTATTCACAGGAGTTATTTTACCAAACTTCAGATAACTCGATTGACAGGTGGATGGAAACTTAGCTTTCGTGTCTGAATAGAGGTGAATAAATATATTAGTCTGTGGGGGATTGTTGTTTGGACAGACCTGCCCCCACGGCAAAAATAAAAAAATAAAATCCTAAAAAGCAAACCCTGTTAACGGAGAGTTATTTGGTACCTGAGGTGTCGAACTGCAGCAGCTGGCAGGCGGAGGAGCTCCTCCAGGGACAGCTGTACACGGCGCCTCTCTCCACGACGCCGCCCGTAGACGAGGCGTTGGCCCGCGGCGCTCCGACCAGGACGCCCGAGCTGAGGAAGAAGAGGGGAGAGTTAAAAAAAACATTTCCAGCGGCAAAAATGGGAAACAGGAAGCCTGAACGAGTTCATTTCATTTCATTTATTTGTATAGCACAAGTAAACACAACAGAAGTTGACCACTGTGCTTCACATGACAAGAGTCAGGAAAGATAACAGAATAAAACATCCTTCAGACTAGGGATGGCCCGATACCACTTTTTTGCTTCCCGATACCGATTCCGATACCTGAACTTGCGTATCGGCCGATACCGAGTACCGATCCGATACCAGAGTGTCATATATTTTATTATGTTTAAACAGCTGTATACTACTATCTCTGTATGGATGGGATATGATTTCTATCTTTGTTGTCGGTCTGGCTCAGGTTAAACTCTTTGTGAAACATGAACAAACAAACAATGAATGCCCCAGAACTTTCTTTTATTCTCCAGTTTGACAGTCAGTTATAACGGAAAAAGAACATAAATAAACTACTTTAATGTAGATTTTCTTTAGGGCTTTATTATGAGGTATCGGATCGGTGCATAAACTCCAGTACTTCCCGATACCGATACCAGCGTTTTAAGCAGTATCGGAGCCGATACCGAGACTGGTATCGGTATATCTCTACTTCAGACAGCAGAAAACATAAAGAAAAATAAGAAATTAGAGAAATGCACGCTCCAAGAGATACAACTTTAGTTTGAGTTTAAACTCCTATAAAGAGGAGACGGGGAGACTATTCCAGCCTAGGACCAACAGCAGCGAAGGCTCGGTCCCCTCTTGACTTTAGACGCGAGCGTGGCTGGGACAGATCATAGTTGCTCGTGGACCGGAGACACCTACCAGGGACATTCAGATTTTACAGGTCGGATAAGTAAGCTGGTGCAAGACCATTTAAAGATTTAAAAACAAACAGCAGTATTTTCATATCAACTCTGTAACGCACCGTAACGCATACGTTCGTGTTTGCGAACCCCAGTCAGGAATCTGCCAGCTGCATTTTGGACCATTTGAAGCCTTGTAATAGAGAGCTGGGGCAGTCCTGCATATGAGGATTAACAATAATCCAGAGTTCGCCGAGAACGTGCTGCCGGGTCTCTCAGATTATGGTGTATGAAAGCCTCGATCCCACCAAGTAGCTCATCCAATCCGACGCCAATGCTGCTGCCAGTTCTGCGGTTGTTTACCTATTTCTTCTTCTTCTGGTCCGTAGAAAGAGCAGCGTCGGTAGCCTTTTGCTCATTAGCGCCACCGCTGTTCAGGAGAAGACTGCAGCTAGTGTCGCGCCCACCAGCGCAGGTAGAAATGGTTACGGCGATTTCATGACGTCACATATGCACGCGCCGGTTGGGCTGCTGCTACTGTAAAACACGCTTAACAGTTTACACTCTTAGATCTGGAAATAAAAAGGCAGGGTTTTCCCTCCGTTTGGCCAAGACTTAAAGGAATACGCCGACTTATTGGGACTTTATCTTATTCACTGTAACCCCCAGAGTTAGACTAGTCCATACATACCCTTCTCATCTCTTATTGGGACTTTATCTTATTCACTGTAACCCCCAGAGTTAGACTAGTCCATACATACCCTTCTCATCTCCGTGCGTGCTGTAAGGCTGTCTGATGGCTCCAGCATTAGCCTAGCTTAGCACAGATCCTGCAGGTGACTGGTTCCAACTAGCCTTATGCTCCCAATAAGTGACAAAATAACTCCAACATATTCCTATTTACATGTTGTGATTTATAGAGTCACAGCGTGTACACAAAACAATGTAACATGAGACACAGCCATCTTCTAACTGTAAACAAACCGGGAACTATATTCTCAGGCGGAAGAATATAGTACTTGGGCGGAGTGATTTGCTTTGCATTAAGCTTGTCTGAGAATATAGTTCCGTTGTTTTTTGTACACGCTGTGACTCTACAAATCACAACATGTAAATAGGAACATGTTGGAGTTATTTTGTCACTTTTGTCACTTATTCGGAGCAGTAGGATTAGTGGAACCAGTTACCTGCAGGATCTGTGCTAAGCTAGGCTAATGCTGGAGCCGTCAGACAGCGTTACAGCATGCACGGAGATGAAAAGGGTATGTATAGACTAGTCTAACTCTGGGGGTTACAGTGAATAAGATAAAGGACCAATAAGAGATGAGAAGGGTATGTATGGACTAGTCTAACTCTGGGGGTTACAGTGAATAAGATAAAGGACCAATAAGAGATGAGAAGGGTATGTATGGACTAGTCTAACTCTGGGGGTTACAGTGAATAAGATAAAGTCCCAATAAGAGATGAGAAGGGTATGTATGGACTAGTCTAACTCTGGGGGTTACAGTGAATAAGATAAAGGACCAATAAGAGATGAGAAGGGTATGTATGGACTAGTCTAACTCTGGGGGTTACAGTGAATAAGATAAAGTCCCAATAAGAGATGAGAAGGGTATGTATGGACTAGTCTAACTCTGGGGGTTACAGTGAATAAGATAAAGTCCCAATAAGAGATGAGAAGGGTATGTATGGACTAGTCTAACTCTGGGGGTTACAGTGAATAAGATAAAGTCCCAATAAGTCGGCGTGTTCCTTTAAAGCCGTTTCATGCTTCTTGCGTTGAGCGCGGTGGGGTCACCGCGGGCAGCCGCCAACCATCCGGTTTTTCATACCGGTTGCAACCATTGACATATATATATATAATGGACCAATAGACCCCGTTGCTCTGGATGGAGACCAGTGAAGGATATTAGAAGCTCTTTTCCGGTGATCTCTTGCTTTACTGAGCAGCCTCCAACTGACAGAGACAACGTAGATGTGACGTGGACAACCTGTCTGAAAGTGTGAAGTCTTCTGGTAGCTGTGAGAGAGAAATCTCAATCATTCCCAATCTCACAGAGACGGAGACTGTAGGTATATGTAAGGAGATAACACAGGCACAGGCTAATTACTGATCACTAACATGCTAGTTAACATTAGTAATTACTGATCACTAACATGCTAGTTAACATTAGTAATTAAACCTAAACAGATAATGGAAGTCCAAACTGCCTGTGAGCTTCTCCTGTACTATACGGTAATTCCTCTACTGTGTGACAGTAAGTCTCGTGGTTATGACCCAATCGTTAGCCTATTGTTATAAAAGCGTCTGCTACGGAGCCATAACGTGAGCTACAAGGTAATGGAGCCTTTTATACATTGTCGTGTTTCTTTAGAAATAAACAACAGACAAATAGAGTCTTTAAACGCTTCAGATGTAAAGTTATTTACTGTCAAGTGACTCTCAGTACAATGGGGGCTGAGCTTCATAACTCTGCTACCTAAGTCATTTTAAAAATTAAAAACCACCGTCTAACTGTACTCCCTGGATAAATATTGTCAAATTTTTTGAAAAAAAAAAAAAAAAGCCATTTTGAGACTGACTCAAGAACGAAATAATGACGTGAACAAATAAAGATAGCGTGGCTCATTTGCGTTCAGTTAATGATTTGCATGTGTCACTTGGCAAGGGCCCCTGATCTCGTCAAGTGATGCGAGATCTGTGGCGTTTGAGGGGCCCCTAATTGGGGCCCTGGGGCAGCCGCACCCAAGCCCCCCCACGCTATCTCCGCTACTTCGCGGTGGCGTATAATCGTTTGGGACAGCCCTGTTATCATTACAACCCTTATAAGGTCTTCGGGGTGTCTAACATCTGGAACATCTGGAATAAAAGGAGGTGTGGAGGAGATCATTTGTTTCCTGTATTCCTATCTTTTTCAAACACACCGTGAGCAGGAAACAAGAACAGGAAAACTACAAGTGCTATGATGACAGATAGCTGCTCCTCTGAGACAACGTGCCAAATGGAAATGAAAAATATCAGCATTTCGGAACAAACTTTGTTCAAAAACAGCCTTAAAAAACTATTTAATAGAAGCTCAGACTCCATTACATGTCTTTGTATGGCTCAGTTTTAGTTACTTTTACGCTTGTTTCCTCTGAATGTTTAGGTTTTTAACACACCAATGTCAGCCTAACATCTCAGTGCTGCACTCAAAAGTACAAATCATGGTACTTCACTTTCTATTTATTTCATTTTATGGTACTTTATATACGTGTACTCCAGTGCATCTCACAGGGAAATACTATACTCTTCAATGCAGTATTCTTTCTGTCTCTTTCCTTTCTTCTTTTCCTGTCTTTCCATCCGTCTCTTCCTTTCCTTGTTTCTGTCTTTCCTTCTTTCCGCTCTGTCTGTCTGTCTTTCAATCTTTCCGTCTTTTGGTCTCTCTTCCTTCTTTTTGTCTATACATCTGTCTCTTTCTTTCTGCCTTTTTATCCATCTTTCTGCCTGTCAGTCTGTCCTACTTTCTTTCTTACTGTCCATCTTTCTTTCTGTCTTATCCTTTCTGTCCATCTATCCTTCTGTCTGTGTCCATCCTTTCTGTCAGTCTTCCTTTCCATCTATTTGTCTGTCTTTCCTACTTTCTGTCCGTCTTCCTTTCCATCTATTTGTCTGTCTGTCCTTTCTGTCAGTCCGTCCTACTTTCTTTCTTACTGTCCATCTGTCTGTCTCTTTCTTACTTACTTATTTTCTGCCTTCTTTTCTTTCTATTTGTCTGTCTGTCTTTCCTTCTGTCTGTCTGTCCTTTCTATCTGTCTATCCTTCTTTCTGTCTGTGTCTATCCTTTCTATCTGTCTTCCTTTCCATCTTTCTATTTGTCTGTCTGTCTTTCCTTCTGTCTGTCTGTCTTTTATGTCAGTTCATCCTACTTTCTTTCTTACTGTCCATCTTTCTGTCGGTCTCTTACTTACTTTCTGCCTTCTTTTCTTTCCTTTCCATCTTTCTTTCCTTCCTTCTTTCTATCCGTCTGTCTGTCTGTCTGTCTGTCTGTCTGTCTGTCCTCTTTGTCTTTATTTCCTACTTTCTGTCTGTCTGTATATCATTCTATCTGTCTGTCTATCCCATTAAAACATGACCTGCAGGCTCCAACATGTCGCCCCTAACCCAGCCCAGTCCCAGTCTTACTTCAGGTTGTTGGAGGGCTTGAAGAAGTCCACCGAGAAGCCGAAGTAGCTTCTCTCGGGACCGGAGAACACGGACGGTTTATCCGCATCCAGGTTGAAGGAGCCGCCGCGATGGAAACCCAAACCCAGCAGCACCATAAGTCCCAGAACCGTCCCGAATCCTCCTGCCTGCATGGCTGCTAATACTGAACCACCTCCGAGGGGTTGACCGACCAAAAACAACCGAGCAAAGATGCTGCCAGCGGAGTTAGCTAACCACCCACGGAGTCACTTTACAATGATTTCAAATCTAGCAGAAGCTCTCCTCCATAACACGCAAGGCCAAAACAACACAAGTGCGTCATAAACCGCTGCGTCCGGTGTTACCGAAGCCGTTTGTGACCGCGGAAGAAGAGCCCAGGTTCGGTCCGGTTCTCGCCGGTGGTCCGTTTGCCTGTTTTTAGCCGATGAAAGCTGGGGAAACACGGGAACATGCACGGGGAGGGGCCGCGACTGTGTATGCGTAAAAAGTGCGTCAAGTTCCATTTAAACACTGTGAGGCGTCCGGTTCGTCCCCTTCAAAATAAAAGCATCAAATAACCCCCTTCAAAACAAAAGCGTCAAAGGCTGCTACTTATAGAAAGTAAAGTACCATGATTTGTACTTTGATTGCAGCACTGAGATGTTAGGCTGACATTGGTGTGTTAAAAACATAAACATTCAGAGGAAACGAGCGTAAAAGTAACCGTCAGACTGTGAAAAGAGGACATATGAGGTGTGTTTAAGCAGCTTCTTCTTCTCTAAAGGTGCAAACTTAAAGGAAAACTGAGCCACAGAAAGACATTTAATGGAGTCTGAGCTTTTATGAAATAGTTTTTGAAGCTGTTTTTGAACAAAGTTCGTTCCCAAGTGCTGATATTTTCATTTCCATTTCAGTGGAACATCTTTATCTTTCAGAATAGCACATTTTCCTGTTCTTGTTTCCTGATGAGGATCTGTTTTAAAAAGATAGTAATACAGCGTGTCGTGACGTGGCTGACGACAATGGCTGCTTGAGGAAGAGCTGCGCCCATCCCCGCATGATACTGACTTTGAAGCTTGACAAAGAATCCAACTTTATTTGAGTTATCGTCTGAAAAGTTGACATTATATTGCAACAAAACCAGAAGCACCACTAATCCCCCGAGAACTGGCTAACGAAGTGGCTAATGCTAGCCAGGACACAAACACACACATATATATATATATATATATATATATATATATATATATATATATATATATATATATATATATAAAATGCTTTTATTCTGAAGATCAATAAGGCTTCCTGTGTTTTCCTTATCAACTTGACGCAGCAGATTCCTGACACACAACAGGAACTTTATTCCGCCACACTGGACAGGAACACATAACAACACATGTCCTTCTGTAGGGTATTTTATTTTATTTTTGTCGTGTTATTTTTCCTACCCAGTTTTATTTACTCCCATCATGGGTCATCCTAAACCAAGTGCAATTCAGGACAGTGAAGAACCAAGTCCTGTGAGCCAATCACACATGTCCTTTTAGTCCTAAATCAAGACAGACAGGTCCAGACTTCTGAGTAAGAAATCGCAACAAGTCCCAAGTCAGAAAAAACTTAAGGTTACATTTACATTGCAACATTTTAAGTGGAGTTTTGAGCCAAAAGTGAGCAGGGGGAATGAGAGGGGGAAACGCCAGAGTAGGAGGAATGAGAGGGGGGGACGCCAGAGAAGGAGGAATGAGAGGGGGGGAAACGCCAGAGCAGGGGGAATGAGTGGGGGAACGCCAGAAATGAGAGGGGGGGAACGCCAGAGCAGGGGG